>NC_134353.1:334403154-334585654 GCF_048569485.1 Anomaloglossus baeobatrachus
ACTAAAGTGATTACCATTTGTATTTTTTTTGTTCTACCATTTATAAATAAAATAAAAAAAGTCCATGTTTTTCTTTAGTATAATAATGTAGATCTGCCAATTACATACAACACTATTGGCATACACCTGCCCCACGAGTTTAGAATATTGTACATTTGGATTACTTTGAGTTCCTTCATACAGAGCCTTGAAAAAGTATTCATGCCCCATGAACTTTTCCACATTTTTTCACTCTACACCCACAAAATTAAATGTATTTTATAGGGATTTTATGTGTTATAACAACATAAAGCAGCAAGTATTTGTGAAGTGTAAAGGAAGTGATACATGGTTTTCTAAAGATTTACAAAATTTAAATCTGAAAGTTGTGTTGTGCATTTCTATACAGCCCCCCTGAGTCAATACTTTATAGGACCACCTTTTGCTGCAATTGCTTCTGAAATTTTGGAGGGGCTTTGTCTTTACCAGCTTTGCACCTCCTAGGAGGTTGAAATTTTTGCCCATTCTTCCCTGCAAAATAACGTCTTTTTCGGATTATAAAATGCACTTTTTGTCTCAAAAATTTGGGAAGAAAATGAGGGGTGTGTCTTAAAATCCGAATCTAGATTACTGGGAGGTGGAGAATTGGTGGGGGGGCTGTCTGAGCGGCTCTGTGCCGGCGGTCGGCTGACACTGTGTGGTGGGTGTCCCAGATGGTCTGTCCATGGTCCGGGCTTGAAATGATGGCGCCCGGAGTCAGCACGTGCGCAGATTGAGCTCTTAGATGAGAGCTCCAGCTACTTACATGCCGCTCTGGGTGCAATTTCTTTGAAGTACAGACCGCTGACAGAGCATCTGCGACACTCTCCACACTGGCCTGCTCCACCACACAATCCCCGCAGCTTCCACTGCCAGCAGTGACCCTCCGCTGCTGCCAGCACAGCTTCTGCCTCCTGTCACCCCTGCCCCAACACCGCTGTCGCCCCCTTCCGGTAAGACAACAAAGGAGTATAAGACGGACCCCATTTTTTTTTCTTTTTTCTCTCTAAATTTAGGGTGCGTCTTATAACCCGGTGCAGGGCCGGACTGGGACTGAAATTCAGCCCTGGAACTCAAACCAAAGCAGCCGACATACAAAAATCGTGCCGCTCACCGGACCCCGCCGCTATAGTGGAGGCCGGCGGGTGGCGGCAGCCACAAAATAATTTTAAACAGCAGGCAGTGCGGGCAGGGCTGGCTCCAGGTTTTTGTGGGCCCCGGGCGGAAGAGTCCCAGTGGGCCCCATCCACACGCAGACACACACATACGTACACATACATATACATATTTAAAGACAAACTCACAAAAATACATATAGAACTGACACATCTATACAGTCATATACACTGACATACATAGATACACATCATACATGCATACAGACACACATAGCTCTGCTGCATACATACACACATAGCTCTGCTGCATACATACACACATAGCTCTGCTGCATACATACACACATAGCTCTGCTACATATATACACACATAGCTCTGCTGCATACATACACACATAGCTCTGCTGCATACATACACACATAGCTCTGCTGCATACATACACACATAGCTCTGCTGCATACATAGCTCTGCTACACACATAGCTCTGCTACATACATACACACATAGCTCTGCTACATACATAGCTCTGCTACATACATACACACATAGCTCTGCTACATACATAAATCTGCTACATACATACACATAGCTCTGCTACATACATACACACATAGCTCTGCTACATACACGCATAGCTCTGCTACATACATGCACACATAGCTCTGTTACATACATTGCTCTGCTACATACATGCACACATAGCTCTGTTACATACATAGCTCTGCTACATACATGCACACATAGCTCTGTTACATACATACACACATAGCTCTGCTACATACATAAATCTGCTACATACATAAATCTGCTACATACATACACATAGCTCTGCTACATACATACACACATAGCTCTGCTACATACATGCATAGCTCTGCTACATACATACACACATAGCTCTGCTACATACATAGCTCTGCTACATCCACACATAGCTCTGCTACATACATAAATCTGCTACATACATACACATAGCTCTGCTACATACATACACACATAGCTCTGCTACATACATGCATAGCTCTGCTACATACATACACACATAGCTCTGCTACATACATAGCTCTGCTACATACATACATAAATCTGCTACATACATACACATAGCTCTGCTACATACATACACATATAGCTTTGCTACATACACGCATAGCTCTGCTACATACATGCACACATAGCTCTGCTACATACACGCATAGCTCTGCTACATACATGCACACATAGCTCTGTTACATACATAGCTCTGCTACATACATACACACATAGCTCTGCTACATACACGCATAGCTCTGCTACATACATGCACACATAGCTCTGTTACATACATAGCTCTGCTACATACATACACACATAGCTCTGCTACATACACGCATAGCTCTGCTACATACATACACACATAGCTCTGCTACATACATACACACATAGCTCTGCTACATACATACATGAATCTGCTACATACATACATATAGCTCTGCTACATACATACACACATAGCTCTGCTACATACAGACGCACACGTGGCTCTGAGGGGCCCACACACGCGGCTCTGGGGGGCCCACACACAGCTCCAGGGGCCAGCACATACAACACCGGGGGGGGGGGGGGGGAACGGGGAGGGCACATACCGCTCAGGTCACGGTGGAGAGGGGGGCCCACACAGCGCCGGAGAGAAGAGCTGTGCTGGGGGTCGCTGGCTGGCACTGCAACTCCTTCATCTGTGGGACTGAGCAGGCCGGTCGGTAGCTCCGCCCACAGATGAAGTTCAAACCAGGAAGTCTGCGCGCCTTAAAGGGACGGCGCTGCAGATTCCTGGCGAGGACTGCGGACCCCCGGAACTCGGCCCGGGGGCAGCAGAACTAAGGCGAGGGGGCCCCGGCCAAGGGGCACCAGAACTGACGAGGCCGAGTGGGCCCCCCCGGCTCTCCAGGGCCCCGGCATTTGCCCAGGTATGCCGCGTGCACTGCTGACGCCGGCCCTGAGTGCGGGAGAGGCGGGGGGCGGCCCCCCCACCCCTCCACCGGCCAGCCCACCGGGAGAAGTCCCGCCCCTCCCGCCTGTCAGTCCAGGCCTGACCCGGTGCATCTTATAAAACAAACAATATGGTAGCCGTAGCTCAGTGAGATTGGATGGAGAGCATCTGGGGGCAGCAATTTTCAATTCTTGCCACAGATTCCCAAAAGTATTTAGGTCTGGATTGTGACTTGGACATTCAAACACATGAGTATGCTTTGATCTGATCCATGCCATTGTATCTCTGGCAGTATGTTTAAGGTAATTTTCCTGCAGAAAGATGAACTTACATCCTAGTCTCCAGTCTTTTGCAACCTCGTTCAAACTCGCCTGTGGCAAGTAGGTGTGGGTAATGTGAAAATCATAGCTGATACCAGATAGCAAGGGGAGAAGTTGACTCAGTCTTTACATTGTGGGTCTGTGTGTGCCACACTAAGCATGGAGAGCGGGAAGAGGAGAAAAGAACTGTCCTAGGAGTTGGGGGCTGAAATTGTTGGGAAAATGTCAACAGTCTAAAAGGTTACAAGTCCACCTCCAGAGATCTTGATACTCCTTTGTCCACAGTGTGCAACATAATCACGGAGTTTACAAACCATGGCACTGTAGCTGGTCTCCCTGGACATGGATGGCGGGGAAAAACTGATGAAACATTGCAATGCAAGATAGTCTGGATGGTGAATAAGCAGATCTGAACAAGTTCTATAGAAATAAAAGCAGTCCTGCAGGCTCAGGATGCATCAGTGCCATCGCAAACTATTCGTTGACAATTGAATGACATGTAAGACTATGACAGAAGAACCAGGGGCACACCACTGTTGACACAGAGATATAAAAGGTAGACTGCAGTTTGACAAAATGTACAAGAGTTAAGGTACCGTCACACTAAGCAACATCGCTAGCAACATCGCTGCTGAGGCACAACTTGCTAGCGATGTTGCTGTGTGTGACATCCAGAAACAACCTGGCCCCTGCTGTGAGGTCTCCAGTTGTTGCTGAATGTCCTGGACCATTTTTTAGTTGTTGCTCTCCCGCTGTGAAGCGCACATCGCTGTGTGTGACAGCGACAGAGCAACAACTAAATGTGCAGGCAGCAGGAGCCGGCTTCTGCAGACGCTGGTAACCAATGTAAATATCGGGTAACCAAGAAGCCCTTTCCTTGGTTACCCGATATTTACCTTCGTTACCAGCGTCCGCCGCTCTCATGCTGCCAGTGCCCGCTCTCTGCTCCCTGCACACATAGCCAGACTACACATCGGGTAATTAACCCGATGTGTACTCTGGCTAGGAGTGCAGGGAGCCAGCACTAAGCGGTGTGCGCTGGTAACCAAGGTAAATATCGGGTTGGTTACCCGATATTTACCTTAGTTACCAAGCGCAGCATCGCTCCCACGCGTCGCTGCTGGCTGGGGGCTGGTCACTGGTTGCTGGTGAGATCTGCCTGTGTGACAGCTCACCAGCAACCCGTGTAGCAACGCTCCAGCGATCCCTGCCAGGTCAGGTTGCTGGTGGGATCACTGGAGCCGTCGCTTAGTGTGACGGTACCTTAAGCCAAAATCCTTCTGAGAAAGTGTCTTGTGGAGAGATGAGACCAAGATAGAGAGCTTTTTGATAAAACACATCATCTTACTTTTTACTGAAAATTGAATGAGGCGTACAATGAAAAGTACGTACAATTAGATTTGGTGGAGGTTCAAAGATGTTTTGGGGCTGTTTTGCTGCCTTTGGCACTGGGTGCCATGACTGTGTGCGGAATAAGCAAAACGGAAAAGAAAAGAGAGAAGCGCTCCTATGTGAATCCGCTTCAGATTTAGAAGATAAGGAGTAAAATACTGCTCAGATAACTGGTTGTGACCCCTGCACAACTCCAGTGTATGCGAGTAGCTGTTTGCCAACCTGCATTCCATTGGCAGCGGTCATCAGGGGGTTGGGAGGTCCCAATGCAGCGATCACCAGGGAATCCTGTGAGCCACAGGTAGCAGCTGGCCCAGGACTCAGGGATTCACATGCACTAACCTCCGGAATACAGAAGGATGCCGCACACAGCAGCCACCATGTGGCAGATAGAAAACACCAGCTGGGTCAGCGTGTGATGCAAAGGCAGGTGAGTAAGACAAATAGCCCAATGGAGGTTGCTGCCCCTCTCAAAGCTTCCCACCTGCAGCCACAGGGGGACAATTGAATACAATAGGATTAAAAAATGGTTCTAACAGGCGCTGCAAACCAAAGGGGTTAAAAGGGGTTAAAAAATGTAAGAAAATATATTTATTCAATGAGACAATTGTATTACAAGACACTACGAGTTTCTGGGACCCACAATAAAAATGTCCCCATCATCAAGTGAACAAGCACTGCCACTCGCTCTCGGCAGGGGCAGTGATGTATTCTGCGACCCCTGGGCCAATTGGCCAGCAGCCGCACTTTCCTGGCATTTACACGCAACGTTCACTGCTGAACACTGTGTGCAGGTGCATTGAAGTTCATCTGTGGACACTCTTTAAAATGATTAAAGAGTGTCAAGTGGCGATAGTCACTACTTCGTGGCTTAGTGCCAATATAAAGGTAGTCAGTTCCCCATTAAAATGATTATATTTAGAAGGTAATTTATTCACACACAATGCTTTCTATTGTAATTTATCGACAAAGGCTACCACAGTGATGAAATTGCTTATTAGGTAGATTTGTTTATGTTTCCATCTTTTCCCATTTACATCATTTCCCCTTTCCTTTGCCAGTAAATAAAAATGGTTTAGGATGGTTAAAGTCACTCTTCTGAAGTCAAGATGAGACGTGCGGTCGTCGTGCTGTGGCTTCTGCTCTCTCTTCATTGCTACTCTACCACATTTGGTGAGCTTTTATTTACTTATGTTTTCCACTAATTTACTTATCACCACTTATTCCACTTATTCCACTTCTTATCCAGGCAAAATTGCTCACCCTGGGCGTGCACATATATCTTTTTATAAATTAACTGTAAGAGATCTATGTATTTATATGGGTATCTAAGAATACACTAAAGTGATTACCATTTGTATTTTTTTTGTTCTACCATTTATAAATAAAATAAAAAAAGTCCATGTTTTTCTTTAGTATAATAATGTAGATCTGCCAATTACATACAACACTATTGGCATACACCTGCCCCACGAGTTTAGAATATTGTACATTTGGATTACTTTGAGTTCCTTCATACAGAGCCTTGAAAAAGTATTCATGCCCCATGAACTTTTCCACATTTTTTCACTCTACACCCACAAAATTAAATGTATTTTATAGGGATTTTATGTGTTATAACAACATAAAGCAGCAAGTATTTGTGAAGTGTAAAGGAAGTGATACATGGTTTTCTAAAGATTTACAAAATTTAAATCTGAAAGTTGTGTTGTGCATTTCTATACAGCCCCCCTGAGTCAATACTTTATAGGACCACCTTTTGCTGCAATTGCTTCTGAAATTTTGGAGGGGCTTTGTCTTTACCAGCTTTGCACCTCCTAGGAGGTTGAAATTTTTGCCCATTCTTCCCTGCAAAATAACGTCTTTTTCGGATTATAAAATGCACTTTTTGTCTCAAAAATTTGGGAAGAAAATGAGGGGTGTGTCTTAAAATCCGAATCTAGATTACTGGGAGGTGGAGAATTGGTGGGGGGGCTGTCTGAGCGGCTCTGTGCCGGCGGTCGGCTGACACTGTGTGGTGGGTGTCCCAGATGGTCTGTCCATGGTCCGGGCTTGAAATGATGGCGCCCGGAGTCAGCACGTGCGCAGATTGAGCTCTTAGATGAGAGCTCCAGCTACTTACATGCCGCTCTGGGTGCAATTTCTTTGAAGTACAGACCGCTGACAGAGCATCTGCGACACTCTCCACACTGGCCTGCTCCACCACACAATCCCCGCAGCTTCCACTGCCAGCAGTGACCCTCCGCTGCTGCCAGCACAGCTTCTGCCTCCTGTCACCCCTGCCCCAACACCGCTGTCGCCCCCTTCCGGTAAGACAACAAAGGAGTATAAGACGGACCCCATTTTTTTTTCTTTTTTCTCTCTAAATTTAGGGTGCGTCTTATAACCCGGTGCAGGGCCGGACTGGGACTGAAATTCAGCCCTGGAACTCAAACCAAAGCAGCCGACATACAAAAATCGTGCCGCTCACCGGACCCCGCCGCTATAGTGGAGGCCGGCGGGTGGCGGCAGCCACAAAATAATTTTAAACAGCAGGCAGTGCGGGCAGGGCTGGCTCCAGGTTTTTGTGGGCCCCGGGCGGAAGAGTCCCAGTGGGCCCCATCCACACGCAGACACACACATACGTACACATACATATACATATTTAAAGACAAACTCACAAAAATACATATAGAACTGACACATCTATACAGTCATATACACTGACATACATAGATACACATCATACATGCATACAGACACACATAGCTCTGCTGCATACATACACACATAGCTCTGCTGCATACATACACACATAGCTCTGCTGCATACATACACACATAGCTCTGCTGCATACATAGCTCTGCTACACACATAGCTCTGCTACATACATACACACATAGCTCTGCTACATACATAGCTCTGCTACATACATACACACATAGCTCTGCTACATACATAAATCTGCTACATACATACACATAGCTCTGCTACATACATACACACATAGCTCTGCTACATACACGCATAGCTCTGCTACATACATGCACACATAGCTCTGTTACATACATTGCTCTGCTACATACATGCACACATAGCTCTGTTACATACATAGCTCTGCTACATACATGCACACATAGCTCTGTTACATACATACACACATAGCTCTGCTACATACATAAATCTGCTACATACATAAATCTGCTACATACATACACATAGCTCTGCTACATACATACACACATAGCTCTGCTACATACATGCATAGCTCTGCTACATACATACACACATAGCTCTGCTACATACATAGCTCTGCTACATCCACACATAGCTCTGCTACATACATAAATCTGCTACATACATACACATAGCTCTGCTACATACATACACACATAGCTCTGCTACATACATGCATAGCTCTGCTACATACATACACACATAGCTCTGCTACATACATAGCTCTGCTACATACATACATAAATCTGCTACATACATACACATAGCTCTGCTACATACATACACATATAGCTTTGCTACATACACGCATAGCTCTGCTACATACATGCACACATAGCTCTGCTACATACACGCATAGCTCTGCTACATACATGCACACATAGCTCTGTTACATACATAGCTCTGCTACATACATACACACATAGCTCTGCTACATACACGCATAGCTCTGCTACATACATGCACACATAGCTCTGTTACATACATAGCTCTGCTACATACATACACACATAGCTCTGCTACATACACGCATAGCTCTGCTACATACATACACACATAGCTCTGCTACATACATACACACATAGCTCTGCTACATACATACATGAATCTGCTACATACATACATATAGCTCTGCTACATACATACACACATAGCTCTGCTACATACAGACGCACACGTGGCTCTGAGGGGCCCACACACGCGGCTCTGGGGGGCCCACACACAGCTCCAGGGGCCAGCACATACAACACCGGGGGGGGGGGGGGGGAACGGGGAGGGCACATACCGCTCAGGTCACGGTGGAGAGGGGGGCCCACACAGCGCCGGAGAGAAGAGCTGTGCTGGGGGTCGCTGGCTGGCACTGCAACTCCTTCATCTGTGGGACTGAGCAGGCCGGTCGGTAGCTCCGCCCACAGATGAAGTTCAAACCAGGAAGTCTGCGCGCCTTAAAGGGACGGCGCTGCAGATTCCTGGCGAGGACTGCGGACCCCCGGAACTCGGCCCGGGGGCAGCAGAACTAAGGCGAGGGGGCCCCGGCCAAGGGGCACCAGAACTGACGAGGCCGAGTGGGCCCCCCCGGCTCTCCAGGGCCCCGGCATTTGCCCAGGTATGCCGCGTGCACTGCTGACGCCGGCCCTGAGTGCGGGAGAGGCGGGGGGCGGCCCCCCCACCCCTCCACCGGCCAGCCCACCGGGAGAAGTCCCGCCCCTCCCGCCTGTCAGTCCAGGCCTGACCCGGTGCATCTTATAAAACAAACAATATGGTAGCCGTAGCTCAGTGAGATTGGATGGAGAGCATCTGGGGGCAGCAATTTTCAATTCTTGCCACAGATTCCCAAGAGTATTTAGGTCTGGATTGTGACTTGGACATTCAAACACATGAGTATGCTTTGATCTGATCCATGCCATTGTATCTCTGGCAGTATGTTTAAGGTAATTTTCCTGCAGAAAGATGAACTTACATCCTAGTCTCCAGTCTTTTGCAACCTCGTTCAAACTCGCCTGTGGCAAGTAGGTGTGGGTAATGTGAAAATCATAGCTGATACCAGATAGCAAGGGGAGAAGTTGACTCAGTCTTTACATTGTGGGTCTGTGTGTGCCACACTAAGCATGGAGAGCGGGAAGAGGAGAAAAGAACTGTCCTAGGAGTTGGGGGCTGAAATTGTTGGGAAAATGTCAACAGTCTAAAAGGTTACAAGTCCACCTCCAGAGATCTTGATACTCCTTTGTCCACAGTGTGCAACATAATCACGGAGTTTACAAACCATGGCACTGTAGCTGGTCTCCCTGGACATGGATGGCGGGGAAAAACTGATGAAACATTGCAATGCAAGATAGTCTGGATGGTGAATAAGCAGATCTGAACAAGTTCTATAGAAATAAAAGCAGTCCTGCAGGCTCAGGATGCATCAGTGCCATCGCAAACTATTCGTTGACAATTGAATGACATGTAAGACTATGACAGAAGAACCAGGGGCACACCACTGTTGACACAGAGATATAAAAGGTAGACTGCAGTTTGACAAAATGTACAAGAGTTAAGGTACCGTCACACTAAGCAACATCGCTAGCAACATCGCTGCTGAGGCACAACTTGCTAGCGATGTTGCTGTGTGTGACATCCAGAAACAACCTGGCCCCTGCTGTGAGGTCTCCAGTTGTTGCTGAATGTCCTGGACCATTTTTTAGTTGTTGCTCTCCCGCTGTGAAGCGCACATCGCTGTGTGTGACAGCGACAGAGCAACAACTAAATGTGCAGGCAGCAGGAGCCGGCTTCTGCAGACGCTGGTAACCAATGTAAATATCGGGTAACCAAGAAGCCCTTTCCTTGGTTACCCGATATTTACCTTCGTTACCAGCGTCCGCCGCTCTCATGCTGCCAGTGCCCGCTCTCTGCTCCCTGCACACATAGCCAGACTACACATCGGGTAATTAACCCGATGTGTACTCTGGCTAGGAGTGCAGGGAGCCAGCACTAAGCGGTGTGCGCTGGTAACCAAGGTAAATATCGGGTTGGTTACCCGATATTTACCTTAGTTACCAAGCGCAGCATCGCTCCCACGCGTCGCTGCTGGCTGGGGGCTGGTCACTGGTTGCTGGTGAGATCTGCCTGTGTGACAGCTCACCAGCAACCCGTGTAGCAACGCTCCAGCGATCCCTGCCAGGTCAGGTTGCTGGTGGGATCACTGGAGCCGTCGCTTAGTGTGACGGTACCTTAAGCCAAAATCCTTCTGAGAAAGTGTCTTGTGGAGAGATGAGACCAAGATAGAGAGCTTTTTGATAAAACACATCATCTTACTTTTTACTGAAAATTGAATGAGGCGTACAATGAAAAGTACGTACAATTAGATTTGGTGGAGGTTCAAAGATGTTTTGGGGCTGTTTTGCTGCCTTTGGCACTGGGTGCCATGACTGTGTGCGGAATAAGCAAAACGGAAAAGAAAAGAGAGAAGCGCTCCTATGTGAATCCGCTTCAGATTTAGAAGATAAGGAGTAAAATACTGCTCAGATAACTGGTTGTGACCCCTGCACAACTCCAGTGTATGCGAGTAGCTGTTTGCCAACCTGCATTCCATTGGCAGCGGTCATCAGGGGGTTGGGAGGTCCCAATGCAGCGATCACCAGGGAATCCTGTGAGCCACAGGTAGCAGCTGGCCCAGGACTCAGGGATTCACATGCACTAACCTCCGGAATACAGAAGGATGCCGCACACAGCAGCCACCATGTGGCAGATAGAAAACACCAGCTGGGTCAGCGTGTGATGCAAAGGCAGGTGAGTAAGACAAATAGCCCAATGGAGGTTGCTGCCCCTCTCAAAGCTTCCCACCTGCAGCCACAGGGGGACAATTGAATACAATAGGATTAAAAAATGGTTCTAACAGGCGCTGCAAACCAAAGGGGTTAAAAGGGGTTAAAAAATGTAAGAAAATATATTTATTCAATGAGACAATTGTATTACAAGACACTACGAGTTTCTGGGACCCACAATAAAAATGTCCCCATCATCAAGTGAACAAGCACTGCCACTCGCTCTCGGCAGGGGCAGTGATGTATTCTGCGACCCCTGGGCCAATTGGCCAGCAGCCGCACTTTCCTGGCATTTACACGCAACGTTCACTGCTGAACACTGTGTGCAGGTGCATTGAAGTTCATCTGTGGGTGGAGCTAGCACGCAATGTGCTTCAGTCCCACAGGTGAAAAGGAGCTGCAGCGCCAGTGTCCCCCTATGCCCACCCACCTAGTAGTAGCTTCCATTATACGCATGCTCTTCGGTGTTTCCGTATCACCTCTGCCTCTTAACTCGTGATTCTTTTGGATTTTTCACCCGGGTGCTGATGCCTGCCCGGTAGTAACATGTATGCACCCCAGAGTGGAATGCCCCCCCCGTGCTGTATTTCCCCCCTCAGTAATGTGTATGCCCCCAGAGCTAAATATACCACTGCTGCTGTAAGCCCCCACTCCAGTACTGTGTATGACCACCCTCAGAGCTGAATGCTCCCCCAGTGCAGTATTCCCCTTCCACCCCAGTAACATGTATGCCCCCCTAGAGCTGTATGCCCCCTCAGTAACATGCATGTCTCCCAAGTTACATGAATGCCCCAGCTTCCCCTGCGATGTATATACAGCAGTGTCAGTATGCACTGTGCGCAGCCATATCTGTTAGTGACGGCCATCAAGCAGTGCCCTGCACAGTCACATGCCTGGGAGGAGCTGGATGGGAGACAGGTAGGGGAGGTGAGTGAAGCCGCTGCCAACTTATACATTTTAAAAATCTCTCTAATGTGTGCGCGTGTGTGTGTGTGTGTGCATGTATGAGGTTTATATGTATGTCAGTGTACAGTATATGACTGTGTATAGATTTATAACTGAATAGGGTAACTGAAGTGAGCACTAATATATATATTCTGAGTGCAAGCCAAAAAAATACATACTATACAAGGATAAGGCTGCACATCAAACTTAGATAATGGTATAATGCCTCAAGCATATGGAAAAATATTGGAAAATACAATGAAAAATGCTACTTGCTAACTTGAACATGTGAATAATGAATTGCATACCTGCCATGAATATTAGGAAAAAGGAGATATTTAGCAATCGCATTGATCAATGTAACTGAGCCCCAAAACCTCGTCAAGGTATATCTCTATATTGGGGTCCCTAGCTCTGTGACCCTAACTGTGTGTCATCTCATTGCAATTAAAAACTGCTGTGGGTGGAGAGGGGTAACCAAGGACTGTCTTATATGGGAGATGGAAAAAACATGGCCGAAAGGGGCGGAGCTGTGTTCACATTCAGAAAAAAAAAAACTACATATAACTGAATAGGATAACTGAAGTGAGCACTAATATATATATTCTGAGTGCAAGCCAAATTGCACAATATTCTGAGCTGGGGCTCAGTTACATTGATCAATGCGATTGCTAAATATCTCCTTTTTCCTAATATTCATGGCAGGTATGCAATTCATTATTCACATGTTCAAGTTAGCAAGTAGCATTTTTCATTGTATTTTCCAATATTTTTCCATATGCTTGAGGCATTATACCATTATCTAAGTTTGATGTGCAGCCTTATCCTTGTGTATAGATTTGTCTGTTTATATGTATTTTTGTGAATTTGTCTTCAAATATGTATATATACGTATGTCTGTATGTGTACGTATTTGTGTATGCATCTGTGTATGTGCGTGTCTGTGTATGCATGGGGCTCACTGAGACCCTTTCGCCTGGGTCCACAAAAACCTAGAGACGGTCCTATATCTATAAATATATGTTACAAAGCTCACAACAGGCAGCAGACAATGTGGGAGTAAAAAGGAGTTAAGATCTGGTGATATTAAATAATTCTTTGATTGCGGATTATATACTGAAAAACTGCACTTTAAAAACTAAAAAAAAATAATAATATATATATATATATATATATATATATATATATATATATATATATGACACATACATATAGACAAACACAGTAATAATAATCGGGCCCTTTTGGTTGTTTTTTGTTTGCCACATCCCCACGGGTTTAAGGCTATGTGCGCACGTTGCGTATTTACATGCAGTTACGCTGCGATCTGCACCGCAGCGTAACTGCATGCGTCCTGCGTCCCCAGCATAATCTATGAAGATTATGCAGGAGCCGTGCGCATGTGGAGTCTTAGAGCGCAGCGCTTCGGCTGCTGCCCGAAGCGTGCGTTCTAAGAAGTGACATGTCACTTCTTTCCTGCGCTCTACCTGCATCCCCCGCTCTGTCTATGGGAGGGGCTGCAGTCAGAGCGCATGGAGTCGGCTTTTTTTTTTTTTTTTCATTACGGACTGTTTCTGCAGCGATTTGAAGCGCACGTGTGCTGTTCAAATCGCTGCAGAAATTTCTGCAGTGACAGTACGCAACGTGCGCACATAGCCTAGTGTTTTGCATCTTATTTTAAGTCTATTTTATATGTGTATGCCTTGTTTTAGGTTTTAGTTTAAAAAGTTGCTAAATTTGTCACAAATGTTTTCTAATCCAATCCCCGGAAGTGATATTATGTATGTCAGAAAATTTGGCGCAATTTTTGAACGTACATAAAAGGTGAAAAAAGATTGGTCTTTAAAAGCAAAAACATTTTTAAAGTTGCACAAATTATTGGAACTGAACGTAAATGAATCGGGCTCAGCATCTAAAGTAGTGTGAATTTGATCTTGGTTTTCTCTCTTTTTTACTTGGTAGATGTTCCATTGTTACGTTTGCTGGATTGCAGGATGTTTCCAAAATTGCAAATGTTATAGTTTTGTTCCACATGAGCTTTCCAGTACAAATTGTTATTTTACACTTTACAGGCATTTGGGAAAGCAAACATGTTGGAAGAAGGTGTAAATGCTTAAAAACAACAAATGAGATCATTCATCGGAAACATTTTCAACGTGTTAAAGTTTTCTATGAAACGAAAAACTGCAGAAAAAAAGAAATAATGTAAGTATATTAGTATATCTCTTGGCCTAGATTCATAATTTGCGAGGAGGAATGCTGGGTTGTAAGTCACTTTCCATTCTTGTCGTATTAGTTGCTATTTTTTGGAGCAAAATTCATCAAAAGGCCACTCAATTCATAAATTTCGTACAAAGTAAAAATGGGCTGCCTAACTGAATTGTGCACCCCAAAAAACAGCATACTTAGCATACTTGAAGCAACATTACAGTGGTCCCCTGGGCCCTGTCCTATATATACCTTCTGCCGTCTTCATGTTTTTCCAGTGTCGCTCTGGTAGATCTGCGGCAAAAAGTGACTAGTCAGCAGCCCCATTTGTTTCATGGAGCACCAGAGGTCACTCAATGGGAGCCTCGTTCTGTCTCTCAGAGATGCAATGAGTGCCTGTGACTTAGCATCTGATTTCTGCTCAGTCAAAAGCTACGAGCACAAGATGGCACCACGGGATCAGAGCGGCATTAGTAAAGTATGAAAACGCTAGATGGAGAGTATAAGACATTGGGCAGGGGTGCTTGCATTTAACGCAGCACTACAATGGTGAAAAGAAAACAAAAAACAAATGCTGTAGTGGTACTTTAAAAATACACAAATGGGGACTGGAGGGAAGCTGCACCAAATTTTCAAAAAGTCGCAACTGATGAATCAGGTGAAAACATCTGGAATTGCTAGATGTTTTCACCTGATTCATCAGTTGCGACTTTTTGAAAATTTGGTGCAACTGGGTCAATTAAAAAAAAAAAATAAAATCACAAAACAAAGGAAAAAAAAAAACATGCAAAAGGCAGTAATGAATCAAGGCCGTTGTGTATAGTCTCTTGATAAGCCAAAGATGTTCACACTTCTAAGCAAATGGCTAATAACTAAACAACTTTGTACTTTCACCATCTAAAAGAAAAAGAAAAAAAAAATAGCTACTAACTTATGTATGAATAATTTTGAGGGTCAGTGTGGTGTAGGTCTCAAAATGTAAAAATCCCCATGCCACCAGCATTTGTCTATTCCTTTATAAATACCCTGCTCTTTATGATATATGACACATTAACAGATCTTAAAAATAATTAGTATTTCCACAGTCCTTTTTTTAATATGAAAATTAACCTTTTGACTAGTTGATGGGGTGTTTGATCCCTCAGACTAGTAATCACACTCTGCATGATTGTAGGAGTTAGTGTCATCAGCCTTCTTCAAATCTTGCGCATGCACACAACTTTCTCACAGGACATTGTGCCTCTGAAGTCTACCCTTTCAGGTTGCAGAGGTGCACTGCGCTTGTTTAGAAGTAAAGCGGAATCTTGATCTGCAACCCCTGAAAGGGGAGTTGTAAGGTAAGTAAACAGCTGAAAAGCTGAAGAGAGAAACCCGGCAGCTATGCCTGGGGAGACCCTAAATTTAGGGGAAGAGAGTTGGAGTACCAGAGAAGGCACTAAGCTTTGTGGAATATGCGTCCAAAGATGGTAGACCCTAGATTTAGAAGAGAGTAGGAGAGCCAGAGAAAGCGCTCTATCCCCTGAGGAATATACGCCTAAAAGGAAACTGGAGAATCTAACGAGACTGTTGGCGACAGGTCAAGGCAGAGAGGCGCAGACTAATCAGCCATGATATTATTATGTTGGAGAACGTGTAAGAAGGAGCGAAATTCTGAAAAGCTAGACCACCTGGTAGAGGTGGGTGTCTGGGCAAACTGAGGCTAATGGAGCTGTGGCTATTTACCACACCAGAGTGAGGCTACAAGTGGAACTGACTGCCCAAAGAGGACACAGGTGAATGGAAGCAAGGGAGGCGTTGGGCTGGGAGTAGAGCCTAGATACCTGTGTGACAAGAGAGTATGCAAGGGAGGCTCTGCCATAGGGGAACCTGATCTGTGAATAAATGCTAGGTTCATTGTAAGGAACCTGAAAGAAGTGATCTGACCATAGGGAACAAAAGAGCAACCTGTCAGCAGGGTAAGACAACAGAAGGGAATCCCCCCTTGATTAGAAAGGGGTCAGGAACTTCTGAGAAGTCCTCTGCACAGTGAGAGGCCCATGGAACCTAAAGGAAATCTAGTAACCAACTTCCCGGATGATGTTGGATAGAAATCAGAACGTTTTGCAATAAGACGTTGGGATTATACTGATGCGATGGCGTGTGAAGCTGGAGTGATCCACTCTGAGTTCCCGTATGCTAGACGTGAAGGTACTTTATAGTCGAGAAGACCTGGGAGCCAAGATTTGGAGAAAGATCTGGCTCGATTGAGGGAACATCGAGATATATGGAGCGATTAGAAGGAAAAACCTTCTATGGAGAGTAAAACGCCTGCGCCTGTGAATGGCAACGTGACCTGGGCTGTAAGACCCAGATTAGAAGGAATAGAGAGCTCCCCTAAGAAAGAAACTTGGAGGAGACTCAGAGGAGAGTTAGAAGAAGTAAGGAAAGTAGGGACCTTGCCTAGACTATGTCACTGGCATAAATCTTATCCGGCTAGAGGAGCAACCCCGTAGCCTGGAAAGGACTGTATGGAAATTGGAAGACTGACGGGAGAAACAAGGCATCCTTTTAGATCAAGAAGTAGCAAAGTAAAGATATCCTCAACGCCGCGTGGAAGAAATTACAGAAATACCTGGGGGTTAATTGAGTTTACAGGGACTCCACTTGAGAAGCATAGAGGTATACGAAGTATGTTTGTCTGAGCGCAGAAGTGCTGCTGACCCATCATGGAATGCGGCAGGGCGGAGAATTAGATGACCTGCAAACCAGTCATAGAAGAGGCTACCCGCAAGGGGAGAGCTTCATCTAACAGAGTGGAAGTCAGACAAGGGACAGGGGAAGATGAAGACCTTTGTCGGACTGATACTCAGGCAGGTCATGCCCCTGATGTCAATAAGCCCAGCACATCGGATTGGTGCAATATGCCATGACATGGAGTGCCGAAGTAGGGAGAGAAACGGATTAAATTCATTGGATAATACGGTGTGACTTCTACAATTCAAAGAAGAGCCCCCCTGAGGGATTCTTGCCATGGAAGATGGACAGGGAGAACGGCTTTGTTGACCCGGCTGAGCCCAATGACTGAGCCGGTGTATCACAGATGCTTGTAAAGCAAGGAGTCCGTGGCACATTACGGACTAGTTAGGTAGTATCTTGTGAGGAATTAGAAGGATATGGATTCCCATTGGGGAAACTGGTCCCCCGTAGTATTAATACTTGTCGGAAGATCTTGTCCATTGTCTTTAATAGTTGGGACCCGGTTCCGAGAAGAAAAAATAGTCAGTGCTTTATCCGTTGCCTCAGAAGGGACTGGTGAAAACCCGATCTCTGTCTGTAAGAGAGAGTGTACAGTAAGTACTAACCTACGGACTTTAAAATATGCATGCCACGAACAATAGCAGTAGAAAAAAAACACCAGCTCACCCACTTGGAGTTCCATAAGAATCTGACCGGTGCACGGACATCAGCAGGACCCACTGAAGTGTGAATATGAAGAAAGGAATTTCCAGCAGCCAGGTTCCAGATTATTTTAAAAAACGAATTTCTTTATTCCAAAATGATTAAAAGGTCATTCCATATGTATAAAAACAAGTGGCAATTATCAAACAAGTACGCGTTTCGGAGGATCACCTCCTTAGTCTCAGACTAAGGCTATGTGCGCACAGTGCGTTTTTGCGCGTTTTTCGGGTGCGTTTTTGGCCTCAAAACTGCAGGACTTTGCTTCCCCAGCAAAGTCTATGAGTTTTCATTTTTGCTGTCTGCACACATCTGTTTTTTTTACCTGCGTTTTTGAGTTAAAAAAAAAAATGGACATGTCAGTTCTTTCCTGCGTTTTTCTGCGTTTTCCCCCCATGGAATAGATTGGAAAAACGCAGCAAAACGCAGAGATCAAAAACGCAGCAAAACGCAGCCAAAAACGCACCAAATCGCGGCAAAAACGCATGCTTGTTTTTATGCGTTTTTTCGACGCAGGTGCGTTTTTGTGCGTTTTTAGCGGCCAAAAACGTACAAAAACGCAGCGTCAAAAAGACGCAGTCTGCGAACCTAGCCTAAGGAGGTGATCCTCCGAAACACGTACCTATTTTTTTTTTTTAAAATAATCTGGAACCTGGATGCTGGAAATTCCTTTCTTTATGCCACGAACAATAGTATAGGACGCGGCAGGAGGCGGTCTAGACCGAATCGTAGGAGGGTACCAGGGGGAGTACTATGAACCAACATAAAGGTGTCAGGAATTGAAGCAGCCAATGTACTGGTTAGAGGACAACGCCTTACCTCGTGATTAACTTAGACGTGTGATGTGCTGCATCATTGAGTTCATAGTGGATGGAGTCCTCGCCTCAGTTGAAGATGACAGGGAGACCAAATCCGCTGTCATGTTATGTGCGGTTGTGGTTCTGACTCACTGGGTCATGGACAGAGCACCTAAGCCTGTTGCTGCGTCAGGGTCTATGGTTCGTAGAAACACTGCCACACTGGATAGTGGACAGGTTCATCGAAACACTGGTACACTGAGGAGTGGGCAGGTCAAGAACCGCTGAATAATCAATCGTGCATAACGAGATATGAGCTCCTAAATGCTGAGTAGTGGGGAGCACTGAAGGCTCGCTGATATAAGTGACTTGGATAACAAGGACAATGGCCGAGATGTCAATGGGAAGATTCATCCAATGGCGGACAGGGCGGTACCTGGTAGTGTTATTAGCCCTTAGAAGCAAAGGTAGGGCCAAACAGAGCCTTAGGATAAGGCCTGTGGCATGGTATATAAAAGGTCGTAACCTGATCACCTGAATAGTGGTGGGAAACTTGGGAGTGCTGTAGCATCAGACATATAATCCCTTAGAACTACTGGGAGTGTTGTAGCATCAGGAAAATAGTACTATAGGCATATAATACTATAGAACTACTGGGAGTGCTAGCATCTAAGAATTTAGTATTACTGGCATATAATACCTGGTAGGGGGGAATGGCTCACTAAGTGAACGGTACCTCAGAAGTCAGGGGCATATCTGTGCTAGGCGTATGATTGTGGAAAGACACTGCCATATTAAACCCATGTTACATGTGGTATGTAGTAAATAGTGCGACCCGCTAAATAGATGGAGAAGTTGTAGAAATGGGCCTTTGGTATGTTGCAGGGGTTGTATAGTGACTAATCCATGGAACATGGTAATGAAAGGTCACAAGTTGGATGGAGACAAGACCCGATTGCAAAAAGGGGCACTTTGGAAATAGGAGAGGCTGTTGGGCGCCTTATAGCGGCTAGAGTAGATGGCGCTAAGCACAGTATAGTAAGTACTGTGATACTAATCTGAGGGTGCATGGGTTGGTGAAACCCTGTCTCCCCAGGGTTTCCCAGAAACCCTGTCCCAGAACCCAGAAACCCTGTCTAGCGGAAAAAAAAAAAATAGAGGCAGCGCTGAAGTTTAATTGGAGCTTGCTCTGAAAAGCTGGCTGCGGCAGAGCGCTGGGCTCTGAAACAGTGGCTGCAGGGGAGCACTGGGCCCTGAATCGTTGACTGCAGGGGAGCGCTGAGGAATGAGTGGTTCTGTAAGGAAGCTCAAGTAAACAATCAGGGAGGAAAATTCTGCAGCGGCAGCGTAACTTACTCAAGTGTAGAAGCTGGGGAATGGAGAGTTACGGGGACGTGAGGCACAAATAACATCTACCAGAGGGCTCGGCGCAGGGAAGTAACATCAGGAAGGGGGCAGAGCCCACGCGTAGGCGCAAAGTAGGCTGGTGGGGGGGCAATACGCATTGGGGGAAAAAAAAGCCCGCACGTGCTGAACTGCTCGGCCAGGGTGTAGCCTGAAATGAGTGAGCAGGATAAAAAAAAAAAAAAAAAGAGCCCTGCTGTGATAGTCTGAAAGCTATGGCCTGAAGGCAGAAACCAAGGGTGCCTCTGATTGGCCAGTGGAAAGGAGACGTGGCATGACTAGAAGAGAAGGCCGCACTGAAGCCAGGGGCTAAATTGAGGTAGGCCGCCGGGAAGCGGAGAGGGAGATCCAAGCCGAGGGGAGATAGGCCGCAGGGGAGCAGAGTTCAGTGGGGCTTGCAGTCAAACGCTGGACGCAGGCTAAGTGAAAAAATATTTTTTAATAAACGGGACCTCCATGACCCTATGTAAGGCTTTGTGTCCACGTTGCTTTTTTGCTGCTTTTTCAACTGCAGCGTTTAATGCCAAAATGGATGTGTTCTGCTTTTCAAGCAAAGTCTATGGGAATTTGGGTTTCTTGTGCGCACTATGCAGTTCAAACTGCAGCCTTTTTGTGGCAGAAATTTGGGCAAAAACTCTGCTTTGCAGTTCAAAACGCAAATGGCAAAAACAATTGACATGTTGCTTCTTTGAAAAGCAGAGTTTTTGCTCAAATTTCTGCCACAAAAAGGCAGCATTTTGAACAGCATAGTGCTCACAAGAAACCCAAATTCCCATAGACTTTGCTTGAAAAGCAGAACACATCCATTTTGGCATTAAACGCTGCAATTGAAAAAGCAGCAAAAAAGCAGGTAAAAAGCAGGTAAAAAGCAATGTGGACACATAGCCTAAGAGTACCTGCACAGAAGACCCCGGCATGAGCCATCCATGATCCATCCTGGAGGCAGACACTTGAGGGGGTACCTCAAAATACCAGGTATCGTCTTAGTCTTCCTACACCACAATCAGGCTCTGGAGTGAGAGAGTTGGGGTAGGGGGCAGGACCCTTCGCTTTTTATAAATATTGTTGGTCTCCTACTTTGTCCAAGTTTTACATTTTGGCCTTTGACATCCGTGCTCTAGGCAAGGACTTGAGTAAGATGTTTATATAAGGCTTGCCACGGGTAGTCATGAAGTCAATGATCAGGATTGCCATATCGAGCTCCACCCCCTTTGTTGAAGTGCATGAAAAGACTTGGGTTGCACAAAAATTGTCACTTTTCAAAGCTTTTTAGTCCACTTTTCTGGAGAAAAAGCTTTGATGAATCAGATCAGTGTGTGTACGTGAAGAATACCATTTCTGGCAATTATATGTCTTGGGAAAATTTGGTGAAATTGTATAATTCCACTTCTCTGAGCAAGTAGATTAAGAAACACACAGATGGATTTCTGCTCTTCTTTCTTGGTATAGCACAAAGAAGCAGCAGCAGGAGAATGGAGGACAGTATACAGCAGTAATGAGCAGAACAGAGGTGAATCCAGCATGGGATAAGCTGGTACACTTACTGAAAAGTTGCATCATAAACTCTCACTATACCCAGTCTTAAAGCATAACAGTTTTATTTTTCATTTCATAAGTCAAAAGCACACATTAAAATAAACTTTGTAAAATATTTTAGACAAATCTGCTTCTGTCTCTGCCTGAATTGATCAGTCATTATCAATATTCTCAATTCTGAGGTAAAATCTGTATTCAGTGAAGACTTTCCCATTAGTGAGATAGGAGATGGCCGTTGTTACTGAGGAGATTCTGTGATGGTGGGAGGAGGGAGGAGCTAGAGGCAGAGGGAGGAGCTAGAGGCAGAACTCTACCCCTCTCACTTCTATTTACATAGAATCTCATCAGCACCAACTGCCATTTTCGCTCAGTAATGGGAAAGTCTTCACTGAATACAGATTTTAATTGAGAATTTTGATAATGACTGATCAATTGAAACGGAGAAAGAAGCAAATATGTCTGATAAGATATATTACAGAGTTGCTTATTTTGATGTGTACTATTCATTTATGAAATAAAATTAACATTATTAATACGCATTAAATGAGCAGGCAGTCCCTTTTGTCCTGAACAAGACATATTTGAGCGGTTTTTCAGACTGAATGAAATTAACAAGCATGGGAATCTGAGCAACTTGCGCTTAGATGAAGAAAAATGCAAAATTACTAAAAATTTCAATATTTGCCTTTACTAGGGATTTATAAAACATTTGTACAAAGCAGAAACCATCCTACCAGATTAAAACATTTTTTTCTTCCTAACCTATTTTCTTTATTTTAACATGCTTGATCTACTGTTCATAAGGGAGACAAAAGGTTTCCTGAAGTTATCTGTTGTCTCCCCCCCCTCCAAAAAAAGGGCAATTTCTGCCGAACCGATTTTTAAAAGATCTGAGCAGAATAGATGACACAAACATTCAACTATAGGATATGTATGCCTGTCTTAAGCCTAAAGGGTACTTTACACGCTGTGATATCGTTACCGATATCGCTAGCGAGCGTACTCGCCCCCGTAGGTTGTGTGACACAGGCAAATCGCTGCCCGTGTCGCACAACATCGCTAGGCCCCGTCACACGGACTTACCTGCCTTGCGACGTCACTCTGGCCGGCGATCCACCTCCTTTCTAAGGGAGCAGTTCATGCGGCGTCACAGCGACGTCAAACGGCAGCCGTCCAATAGAAGCGGAGGGGCGTAGATGAGCGGGCGGAAGATCCTGCCCACCTCCTTCCTTCCTTCTTTTCCGGTGGACGCAGGTAATATGTTAGTCGTTCCTGCGGTGTCACACACAGCGATGTGTGCTGCCTCAGGAACGACGGACAACATCATACCTGCAGCAGCAAAGATATTAAGGAAAGGAGAGACGTGTCAACGAGCAACGATTGACGCTTTTGCGATTGTTGATCATTGCTCCTAGCTGTCACACGCTGCGATGTCGCTAACGGCACCGGATGTGCGTCACTAACGACGTGACCACGACAATGTATCGTTAACGATGTCGCAGCGTTTAAAGCACCCTTTAGAAACAGCAAAATAATGCTAGTTTTAAATGTATATATAAAAAAACAAGATGAAATAATGTAATCGATTATGTTAATCAGTCAGACTATTGTCGCGCCTACAAAGCAATAGAAATAGCTTCATTGTTTCAATTAGCTTGTTTAAATTCATTTCAGCATTCTTCTAAAGAACAGTAATATTGTATGTGTGAATCCGAAAGCTGAATGGGTTAAAGTGGAAATATTAAATGAAAAGGTAAGTTACATACATAGGATTTTGATTTAATTTTATAAATGCAATCAAATGCCTTTATAGAGGAGAGTAGCCATATGTGAAACTATTTGCAGCAGTTTTTCTAATGATTTTTTTTATGATTAGGGGGCTACAAGGAGATGAGAAGGTTTATGGTATATTCTAGAAATGTGTCAGAACATTTAAAAAAAAATAAAATAATGATTATATATTATAGAATTATGAGATGAGAGGGGAGAAATAGATTCATAGGACTCTGGCCAGGTCCGTAATTTGTAACCGCTGGACTGAAGCCCTGGGAACCTACTTGCTCTTCTTTTGATTAGCCAGGTGGCACACACTACATAATGCCAGCCTGGACAATCGAAAGAAGAAGCAGGCGTGGCAAGAGGTAAGGAGATCTACACGCCTCCTGTCACAGACCTGACCTGGTTGATAGACAAGTCTTGCAAATTTATTCTCCCATCTCTACTAATTATAATTTTTGAAAATTATGGCACATTTTTGCAATATTCCATAACATTCCAATCTCATTGTAGCCCTCCTATCATCACAAATTATCCATTCAGTAGTTTTTAAAGACAACCAACCACCAAGATTTTACTATACAAGGCCAGTTTCACACGGCAGTGGAAAAACACAGACGTTCTTCACCGACGTGTAAAACACGCACTTGTCCCTCCGTTGTCCATGTGCAATTCGTGATTGTGTTTTTCCTGGTACATGTTTCACGGATCACACCATAGTGTGGTCCGTGGGACATCAGTGAAACCAGAAAAAAAAACGGACATGTCTCCGTGCAGCAATCACGGACACGCGGGTACGCCGCACGGAGACACAGTCAGTGAAAAATCACTGATGTGTGCGCAGACCCTTTGATTAGAATGGGTCTGCGTATGTCACTGATTCGACGTATAACCCCCCCCCCCCCAAAAAAAAACAAACAAAACATGCTACATACCAGAATCACTGACGCCTGAAACAGGCCTAAAGTAAAGTCAGTCCTCCTCCAGTGTCACTATGATGTGCCCCCTTTTCTTTATTTTAATATCGCACCATGCCACCATTGCCGCTGTTGGCAGCAAATGTGCATTGCCACAGAAATTATCCTGGTTGTTTGTTCCCTTTAAGCAAATCGGTGTTCCCAGACTCCCGCAGTAGTGGGAACAACACAGTTTCATTCAAGGGAAAGGGATAATAGTAAATATATGTAGTTCTTAAAGCACCACTCCAGCTGTTTTCTTTTTTCCTCAGTACTGGATTACCGCTTTAAACCCAAGTCCCCTGCCCCAAGTATTGTTCATACTTTCTCGGCATCTCTCCGGTTTGGCAGCGCCATTTTGTGACTATCTTCTGACTGGCTGGTAGTCAGAAGTTATGTCACAAGCACTCAATACAAGTCTATGAGAGCAAGAATGAGGCCCTCGTAGAGTTGTATTGATTTGTGACCTCCGACAGCAGCAGCGATAGAAGATGAAGACACCAGAGGGAGAGTATAAGACAGGAGCAAGGGGACTTAGATATAAAGCACCACTGCAGTGCTGAAACAAAAAAAAAAAACCCCGCTTGAGTGGTGTTTTAAATAGGACAGTTACTTTTTTATTTTTTCATTAAACAGCAACGGTTTCGTATAACACCCCCCACTAACATCACCACTGCACAGATTCAAAAGTGATTGCTAGTGATGTGCGGACTTGCAGATAACCAGGACCGGCGTGTCTAGCTGGGTTAAACACAAATCAAAAAATAAACAGAAAAAAAACAAAACAAAAAAACCCCGATTCTTGCCCGGGATTGATCGCTGGTATCTGGCTGGACACCGGTCCCCATATATCTATGGGAATCAGAATCTGGAGCTTACAAATGTTGGTAGAAGGGATAGGGGGATCAAGCGGGCCATACTTACGGAGTCTCCGGCGTGGCTGTAACTGCTCCCAGGGCCACTCATTACCTTCATTGCATGTGCACCATTTTCCCCGCCCACCGGCGTCTGTGATTGGTGGCAGACAGCGACGCCCCCCACCCCGAGTGGCAGCGTGTCTGACTGCTTCTAACCACAGATGCTATTTGCGTAGATCGTAGAATAAAATTACATAAAATAATTTGTCAGAGGGTCCCCCCATATTATACCAGCACAGATAAAGCAAACGTCTACAAGCTACAGCCCCAAGCCGTGCGCTTATCTTTGCTGTGTATCAAAAAAAGAGTAACCGCATGCAGATTTCTTTTTTTTTATAAAATTATTTAAACACATTTAAAAAAAAAAAAAAAAAAAAAAAAATAGCGTGCGGGCCTCCCCAGTTTTGATACCCAGTCGTGATAAAGCCCAACAGAGCTGGGGGACTGGTATTCTCAGGCTGAGGAGATCCATGCTTTTTGGGCCACCTCCAGCCTAAAAATAGCAGCCTACAGCCACCCGGAATTGTTGCATCCATTAGATGCAACAATCCTGGCATTTTACCCAGCTCTTCCCAATACCCTGGTGCAGTCACAATCTGGGTAATAAGCGGTTAATGTAAGCTCACAGTTGCCACTAAGGCCTAAATTAGTAATGGCAGGAGTCTGAGACCCCTATTAATTTGTAAGTTAAAAGATAAACACAAACACCGAATCAATCCTATATTTGAAAGACAAAAAAAGCACCCCCCTTCACTTTATTAACCTACCAAACATCCCTGCAGGTCCAACTTAATCCATACGAGGTCCCACAACGATTGCAGCTCTGCTATATCTGAGTTCACAGTGAGCGCCATAGAACATGACTGTCAATGTAAGCGATGGTAATGTCATTCAGGTGATTTGCGGTCACAGGTGAAGGACCATGTGAACCACCAGCTATGACCGCAAATCACCTGAGTGACATCACCACTGAAGGCGCTGCTCACTCTCTCTGCCTGAAACTCACAGCAGGCAGTCATGTTCTATGGCACTCACTGTGAGCTTCAGATGTAGCAGAGCTGAACTAGTCATGGGACCTCTTGAAGATTACGTCAGACCTGAAAGTGTTTTTAGGGTTAATAAATTGGTGCTTTTTTGGCTTATTCAAATAGAGGAAAAATGTTTTCGGTGTTTGTGTTTATTTCTTTTCAATTACAGATTAGTAATGAGGGAGATCTCAGACATTTACGATTACTAATCTAAGGCTTAGTGGCAGCTGTGACCTGACATTAACCCCTTATGACTCAGACTGCCTCCGCACCAGGGCAAACGGGAAGAGTTGGGTAAAGTGTCAGCCTTGTTGCATCTAATGGACTTCTGGTTGGCTGCAGGCTGCTATTTTTAAGCTGGGGGTGGTCAAAAAGCATGGGTCTACCCAGTCTGATAAATATTGGACTTTATCATGGCTGGGTAACAAAATTGAGGGGACCACATGCAGTTTTTTTTAAATTTAAATAAAAAAAAACAAAAACAAAAACATAAAAAGGTCCCTCCTATTTTGAAACACAGTTAAGATAAGCGCAGAGCTGGGGGCTGCAGCCTGTAGATGTATGCTTTATCTGTGGTGGTATCATAATATCGGCGAACCCTATGCCAATTCATTTATTTTTACACCATGATAGTGACCTGCAGACAGCACCTATTTGTTGCAGACGCGGTCACACAGGCTGAGGGTGCGTCTTACTGCAACCAAAACACAGATGCCAGGATGCCTGGTGGACAGGGAAATCAGCGCATATGAGCAGCCATGGGAGCAGTTACAGCCACGCCGGAGACTCCGTATGAAGCGCTTGCTTCATTCTTATTTTCCCTTTATTTTTTTTTTTTTATTTCCGAGTGCCGGATATGGACTATTAGCCAGAATTCCCTGACAATTCCAGGCCCAAGCCCATCACTCTGGCACATTTGAAACCGCGTGTATCTAGACTTTTAGAGTACGGGTCTGCCCATCACTAGTGATTGCATAGGAAGGAAGGAAAACCCTTTACATTTAGTTACATTATTTTAGGGTAGCCGTCATTATAAAAATAAAAAAGCTGAAAGTTACAAAATCTATTTGTTGTTTCTAGTACACTGGTGGATGTTCTGTCATTATGTATGGAGCTTATTTTGTCTCATAGAAATCAAAAAAGTATTCGCTGCATATTTCTCAGCAGTGAGAGAGGAGCCTATTTAAATTAAGATGGAGGGGAGGTTAGGGAGAAAAAAAAAATTATGTTCATTCACAAAATTTTACCTCCATTGGGTTTAACTAAAGATGCAACTTATAATTTTTTTAGCTTTATAATGCAACAGTGATAGGGGAAAAAAGGAGGAATAAACAAAAAAATTTACAAATTTTTTTTTCTTCTTTTTACTCCTTTTCAATAGGTGAAGTAAAAGAAGAGCATGGACTTTGCAAACTTTGTTCTACTTTAAATATTGCATGAAAAACAGGGCTTCTCTCTGAATGTTTTAAGAATATAGTTTTCAGATTTGCTTTTCTGCTCATAATCGACCTACTACTGTACGATGACCATCATGTAAAGGTCAATAGCAAGGGCTAGTGATTAGCTGCAGCGGTCACATGAATCATTCATGATGTGATATATCTTTGTGGCTGGATCAGTTGGCAAGTAATTGTTTTTCTTTTTTTTTTCTTTCTGGCTGTGATCTAGGAGAATATCCTATTAAGTTTTGTTCACATGTTGTAGTAATATCACAATCCCCCCACCACCCCCCCCCCAAAAAAAAAAACAAACAAATCAAAATGGAATAGTCGCCAGACAAGTGAGCAACATAATGTAGTCTGCAGCAATTTAGTTACCTCTGCAAAATCAGCTTGTATTTGGGCTATTCTTAATGTGCCACTTTACAGACACTGCAGAATACAATCACTACGCAACATTATCCTAAATGGCAGCACTGCTTTATCTTCACTTTAAAGTTTAAAAACACAAATTAATATGTATACAAAAGGTATATCAAGTGTGCTTACTGTAATGAAAATTTCATTTAGCCAAAATAAATATTTGTCACTATATGTGCCTCTATTAGGTTATGTGCGCACATCTTTGAGCATCCAGAAAACTCTCCAAAGTATGTATATATGCATCTGTCTAAAAACAACCTGCTGAAAAGACGGAAGCTTTAAACAGCGTAATTTAACTGCTTCAGTATTCCCAAAGAAGCCTAGAAATTTGAAGCAGCGAGCGGACCAGAAATCAGGCATTGTCTACTCTCTATACTTTTACATAGAAGTCAATGGGAAGGTTCAGAAGATGTACAGAAGACACTCGACACATCAGTTTTAAGGTCTTGTTCATGTTTTTGCATCAAAAACAGCTAGCGATTTTCTTCATTTTTTTTTAAAAGAAATAAAACTTAAGTCTGGAAAACAGGTAGAAAGAGCTAAAAAGATATTTTTCTAAAAAGAAAGAACAAAAAAAAAAAAAAAAGAATTTATAGGCACATACCATTAAGGTGCAAATAGTTAAAAGGTGAACCGAAAAGCAAATACATGCTACCGAATCCAGGTCTGCTTTATGTGGAAAGTTCAGGCTCTTTTGTATAGGAGGATGGTTTGATTTTCCTGGCCTACCTTTTTTTTATGCCATTCTCCACCATTGTATTCCACAGTATCTGCATCCTGAAGAGACCATAGAAATGGAGGTTTCTGTAGGAAAGGAGCACTCAGCCTTACACCTCTTCCCAATTTTTAGGTCCCATAGCAGCCGAAGGACCACTGCCTACAGAAATGTTGCTTTATTCTCCACAATGTATTACATTTTCACAATGGGCAATGGAGAAAAAAAAAATAAAAAAAAATGGACCTCACAATGTTACAGAATTTCTCTTAAATTCGGGAATACTCCCATGTGTCTTTAGCATATGGCTGAGCTCAAAATGGAGGGAGCACCAACTGATTTTTGGAGAACAAATTTGGCAAGTTTAAATGCAGGCATCATAAGCTTTAGAGCCCACAAGGTGCCAGCATAGAAGTAACCCCTTCTTCCCCACAAGTCATCCACTCAAAAATTCATATAGAAGTGAACATTGCAAACATCGTTGCCATGCAGGGGTTTTTGAACATTGGGCTGAAAAAACAAAATTCTACCCCCCCCCCCCCCCCCCGTTCTAAAAATGTTGATTTAGCCCTAAATGTTTCAAAAGAGGTGGAGGGGTGGACCCCCAAATTTTAAGCAACTCAGTTTGTAAAATGTGATGTGGCAATACCCCAAATTGTGGGAAAGTACTAATTTGGAACAGCAGATAACCCCATCTTGGAAGATGATCCTCAAGGAATGTTGGATTGTGCTGACCATTTTGAACACTCCGGTGCCTCTCAGAATTGTCTAACATTGGGGCTTAAAAAGAATGTCTCCAGTAAAGTCTTGCTTTAGCCCCATATATGCATTTAATTTTTACAAGAGGCAACAAGAATGGACTCAATTTATAGAATAGCCTGAATACAGAAAATACTCCAAAACAGCAGAATTCAAACAAGTGATCCCATTTTGGAGACGCCATAAGAAATTTATCCAAGGGTGACGTTTTAGAACGCAATCTCACCAAAACATAGCAATACTCTACCTGTTAAACTAATTTGGACACACAAAAGAGAAAACGTTTTGGCTTTTGAAGAGCGAATTCAGCTGGAATCAGGCCTGTGGAGTCAGTAAGCCAAACCTCCGACTCCTCAATTTCCCCAATTCAGACTCCCTCATGCAGCTGAAACCAGAAGTTTACATCCACCATCTATAAAGACACATTTTCATATTTTTCTCTATCTGACATGAAGCCAGAACGTGTGTGTGTGTGTGTGTGTGTGTGTGTGTGTGTGTGTGTGTGTGTGTGTGTGTGTGTGTGTGTGTGTGTGTGTGTGTGTGTGTGTGTGTGTGTGTGTGTGTGTGTGTGTGTGTGTGTGTGTGTCAAAAGCATTACTTTCTTTAAAGTCACAAGCTAACAGGGCGGCACGGTGGCTCAGTGGTTGGCACTGCAGTCTTGCAGCGCTGGGGTCCTGGGTTCAAATCCCACCAAGGACAACATCTGCAAGGCGTTTGTATGTTCTCTCCATGTTTGCGTGGGTTTCCTCCGGGATCTCCGGTTTCCTCCCACACTCGAAACACAGATTGTGAGCCCCAATGGGGACAGTGTTCCTGATGTATGTAAAGCGCTGTGGAATATGTTAGTGCTATATAAAAATAAAGATTTTATAATAAAGATTTTAACATACATTTCATTTGTATTTGGCACTATTGCCCTTCAACTGTATGACTTGGGTCAAAGGTTTTGGATCTCCTTCCACAAGTTTCTCACAATAGTTAGGAGGAATGGGCCCAAATTCCTACAGACAGAACTGGTGTGACTGAGCCATGTTTGTATGTCGCCTTGCTCGCACCGGCCTTTTCAGTTTTGCCCATAAATTTTAAATAGGATTAAGATCAGTGTTTTGTGAGGGCCACGCCAAAACAATGACTTTGTTATCCTTAGCCACTTTGTAGCCAAGTTTAGCAGTATGCTTCAGGTCATTGTCCATTTGGAAGACCCATTTCCGCCCAAGTTTTATCTTGCAGGCGGATGTCTTGAGATGTGCCACACAGATCGCATCATGAGGAAAGAAGGCTATTTTGTGAAGTGCACCAGTCCCTCCTGCAGCAAACACAACCTCAAACATGATGCTGCCACCCTAGTGTTTCACAATTTGGATGGTGTTCTTAGGCTTCAAAGCTTCTCCCTTTTTCCTCCAACTGTAACGATTGTCATTATGGCAGAACAGTTCAATTTTTGTTTCGTCAGACCACAGGATATGCCTCCAAAAAATGACATTTTTGTGTACTCACCGTAAAATGTCTTCCTTGGAGCCTTTCATTGGGGGACACAGACAGTGGGTATTATGATGTCTCCAGGGGAGGCGTGACACTAGATGTGAAAAAGGGTTAGCTCCTCCTCTCACAGCATATACCCTAGCTAGGCAGGAAACTAGCTCAGTTTGGTGTAAAAGCAGTAGCAGAACCAAAACCACAAGGGTGGGAGCTGTGTCCCCCAATGAAAGGCTCCAAGGAAGACATTTTACGATGAGTACACAAAAATGTCATTTCCTTTCTCGCCTTTTCATTGGGGGACACAGACAGTGGGACGTCCCAAAGCAGTCCCTGGGTGGGAACTGAACTATTAACAGTGTATAACATCAGACTAAGAGCTGACTAACAACTGCAACTGCAGTGAACACATATCAAAACACTGTCAAAAAAACAGGGCAGTGGCCACTTATAAATGGGCCACTGCCGCCTGAAGGACTTGTCTTCCAAGAGCAGCATCCGCAGAGACATGCGTATGCACTCTGTAGAATTTTGTAAACGTGTGCCCAGTAGACCAGGTAGCGGCCTTGCAAAGTTGGGCCGCCGAAGCCTGATGGCAGATAGCCCATGAAGCACCCACTGCTCGCATAGAGTGGGCCCGCATAGATTGAGGGGGGAACAAAACCTTGTGCTTTATATGCCTCACAGATGGCAGTCCTGATTCATCAAGAAATTGTGGATTAAGAAGCCTGGTTGCAGTTTTTGTGTCCTTCTGAGAGGACGAAGAGGACATCGGACTTGCGCAACACCGCTGTTCTGGAGATGTTTAATTCCGCAGAGCACTGACGAGATCTAGAGAGTGTGAAGGGATTTTTCAAAAAGGAGTGGACCGGGACCGGGCAGAATGACGGCAACACGATGTCCTCGTTTAAGTGGAAGAAGATACGACCTTCGGAAGAAAGGCGGGGGAAGCAACCAATAGGCCAGACCGCATATCAAATATACAAGTTGGGGGTTACTTGGGGAATAGTGATCACAAAATAATAAGTTTTTATGTATTCTTTAGTAAGATGTCTAGTAGAGGGGCTACAAGGACACTAAACTTCAGGAAAGCAAATTTTAAACGGTTGAGAGATGATCTTAGTACATCATCCCAGTTTATTGCACTAAGTAATAAAAGTACACAAAGCAAATGGGAGACTTTTATGAGCATCCTGAATAGGGCTTGTGCAGAAAATATACCCTATGGGAACAAACATGCTAGAAATAGGAGGAAACCCCTATGGCTAAATAGAGCTGTAAGGGAAGCAATAAAAGAAAAACAGAAAGCCTTAAAAGAATTAAAGAGGGTAGGTAGTGATGAGGCATTATATAATTATAGAAAATTAAATAAAATATGTAAAAAGCAAATTAAGTTAGCTAAGTTTGAGACAGAGAGACTCATTGCGAGAGAAAGTAAAAATAATCCTAAAATATTCTTTAACTACATAAACAGTAAAAACCTGAAAAGCGATAGTGTTGGCCCCCTTAAAAATTGTCTTGGTGAAATGGTGGAAGGGGATGAGGGTAAAGCCAACCTGCTGAATGACTTTTTTTCTACGGTTTTTAAAAAAGAAAATGCCATGGCAGATGACATGACCAGTGATACCATAAATTCACCTTTGAATATTACCTGCTTAACCCAGCAGGAAGTACGCCGCCGCCTCGAAATCACTAAGGTTGACAAATCTCCGGGCCCGGATGGCATACACCCCAGAGTACTACAGGAATTGAGTTCTGTGATAGATAGACCATTATTTTTAATCTTCTCAGATTCCTTAATAACAGGGTCGGTACCGCAGGACTGGCGCATAGCAAATGTGGTGCCAATATTCAAAAAGGGGACAAAAACTGAGCCGGAAATTATAGGCCGGTAAGTTTAACCTCTACGGTTGGTAAAATCCTTGAGGGTTTCTTGAGAGATGCTATACTGGAGTATCTCAAGAAAAATAACCTTATGACAGAGTATCAACATGGGTTTATGAGGGATCGATCCTGTCAAACTAATTTGATCAGCTTCTATGAAGAGGTAAGTTCAAGCCTGGACCAGGGAAATGCAGTGGATGTTGTGTATATGGACTTTTCAAAAGCTTTTGATACGGTGCCACACAAAAGGTTGGTACATAAAATGAGAATAATGGGGATAGGGGAAAATATGTGTAACTGGGTTAAAAACTGGCTCAGTGATAGGAAACAAAGGGTGGTTATTAATGGTACGTACTCGGACTGGGTCTCAGTTCATAGTGGGGTACCACAGGGGTCAGTATTGGGCCCGCTTCTTTTCAACATATTTATAAATGACCTTGTTGGGGGCATGCGGAGTAGAATTTCAATATTTGCAGATGATACTAAACTCTGCAGGGTAATCAATACAGAGGAGGATAATTTTATATTACAGGGAGATTTATGTAAATTGGAGGATTGGGCTGAGAAGTGGCAATTGAAGTTTAATGTAGATAAATGTAAGGTCATGCACTTGGGTAGAGGAAATAACATTTATGATTATGTACTTAATTGTAGAACACTGGGTAAAACAGACACAGAAAAAGACTTGGGTGTATGGGTGGATGGTAAACTTCACTTTAGTGGACAGTGTCAGGCAGCTGCTGCCAGGGCTAATAAAATAATGGGATGTATTAAAAGAGGTATAAGTGTTCATGAAAAAAATATAGTTCTACCTCTGTACAAGTCACTAGTGCGACCGCACTTAGAATACTGTGTACAATTCTGGTCACCGATATATAAGAAGGACATAGCTGAACTGGAGAGGGTGCAGAGAAGAGCGACCAAGATTATTAGAGGAATGGGTGGGCTGCAATACCAAGACAGGTTATTAAACTTGGGGTTATTTAGTTTGGAAAAACGAAGGCTTAGGGGGGGATCTAATCACAATGTATAAATATATATGAGGGGACAGTATAGAGACCTTTCCAAAGATCTTTTTACACCTAGGCCTGCGACTGGAACACAGGGGCATCCGCTACGTCTTGAGGAAAGAAGGTTTAATCATAATCACAGACGAGGATTCTTTACTGTACGAGCAGTGAGACTATGGAACTCTCTGCCGCATGATGTTGTAATGAGTGATTCACTACTAACATTTAAGCAGAGCCTGGATGCCTTTCTTGAAAAATTTAATATTACCAGTTTTGTATATTAGATTTTATGACAGGGTATTGATCCAGGGAACTAGTCTGTTTGCCGGATGTGGAGTCAGGAAGGAAATTTTTTCCCCATTGGAACTTGTTTGCCACATTGGGTTTTTTTTTGCCTTCCTCTGGATCAACATGTTAGGCTACGGGTTGAACTAGATGGACTTAGAGTCTCCCTTCAACCTTAAAAACTATGATACTATGATACTAAGGCCGAAGGACCACCTTATGATGGAATATCAGGTAAGATGAGCGACAGGAAAGAGCTGCCAGTTCGGACACACACTCGCCTGATATAGGTAATAGCGACTAAAAAAGGCAACTTTCCAAGACAGTCGTTGAAGAGAGATTTCTCTCAGAGGTTCGAAAGGAGGAAGCTGAAGAGCTCCGAGAACCAGATTCAGATCCCAGGGATCTAAGGGGTGGCGATAAGGAGGGACCAAATGCGCTACCCCTTGGACAAAGGTACGGACCTGAGGTCGAGAAGCCAGCTGCTTCTGGAAAAATATTGACAAGACAGAAACTTGTCCTTTGAGGGTACTGAGAGCTAGTCCCGAGTCCAGACCGTCTTGCAGAAAGGCAAGAACATTAGGGATTGAAAAGGTAAGGGGCGACCGATTATGACGGTCACACCAGGAAAGATAGGTCTTCCAGGTCCTGTGATAAATACTGGCGGAGGAGGGCTTCCGAGCATTAAGCATGGTATGAACTACCCTAGAAGAAAGACCCGACTTGGCTAGAATCAACGATTCAAGCGCCACGCCGTCAAATGCAGCTGTGCTGTATTCTGGTGGAATATTGGACCTTGCGACAGACGATCCGGGCGGTCGGAGAGACGCCAGGGAGTGTCGCCGAGAAGTTGGAGAAGCTCTGGGTACCAGGCTCTCCTGGGCCAGTCCGGTGCCACGAGGATCACCGGGATTCCCTCCGCTTTGATTTTCTTGATTACTCTCGGAATGAGAGGAAACGGAGGGAAGATGTAGGACAGGCGAAACTGCGACCACGGAAAGACTAGAGCGTCAGAGCCGAGCGCTAGCGGGTCTCTCGACCGGGATATGAAGGGATATTTTGCGTTCAACTGAGATGCCATGAGGTCCACATCTGGGAGACCCCAACGAAGAGTGATCTGATGGAACACTTCATCGTGGAGGGACTATTCCCCTGCCGCTAGACCTTGCCTGCTGAGAAAGTCTGCGGCCCAGTTGTCTACCCCTGGAATATGGACAGCTGAAATAATGGGAATGTGCATCTCTGCCCAAAGAATAATCCTGGATACTTTTTTCATCGCTGCCCTGCTGCGAGTTCCTTCCTCACGGTTGATGTAAGCCACAACCGTGGCATTGTCTGACTGGATCCGAACAATGAGGCCCAATAGCAAGGGCTGAAAGTTCTGAAGGGCCAAAAATATGGCTCTGATCTCTAGAATGTTGATATGAAGGGAGCGCTCGGAGGGAGACCAGCGTCCGTGGACAGTGTGGCGGAGAAACACCGCCCCCCCAGCCTATCAGGCTGGCATCTGTCGTGACTACTTGCCAGTGGACAGGGCGGAAGGACTTCCCCTGAGATAGGGATGAGGCTTGAGTCCACCAGATGAGGGAGCTGAGCGCAGTCCGAGATAGACGGACTGACCGGTCTAGAGAAGCTGGATTCTTGTCCCAGGAGGATAGAAGATCCAGTTGTAGAGGGTGCAGATGGAATTGGGCAAAAGACACGGCCTTCCATGACTGCTACCATCTTGCCTAACACTCTCATCCCATTCCGAAGGGATGTGTAACGGCGGGAGCGGAGGGATTGGGCGGCCCGGATCAGGGAAGACCTCTTGTCTTCTGGAAGAAAAACCCGGGACTGTCAGCATACCTAAAAAGGTGATGCACTGATGAGGAATGAGGGATGAATTGTTGAAGTTGATAAGCCACCCTAGCTTTGACCGTGTCTAGGCAAATCTGCACGCTTTGAGCAAACTTGGAGAGCTCCCCTTGACAAGTAGGTCGTCCAAATAGGGAACGACCAGGACTCCTCTGGGGTGTAAAATGGACATGACGGCCGCCAAGACCTTTGTGAAGACCCGAGGCGCAGTGGCCACTCCAAAGGGGAGGGCCCTGAACTGGAAATGACGGTGTCCTACGGCAAAACGAAGGAACCGTTGATGAGATACACATATGGGAATGTGTAAATAAGCATCTTGAATGTCTATGGAAGCTAGCAATTCTCCCGGTTCCATGGCAGCTAGTACTGCTCTTAATGATTCCATTCGGAAGGTCCGAATCCATACGGATCTGTTCAGCCTTTTGAGGTCCAAGATAGAGCGGACAGGAATTGGGGCCGGCGGAGGCCCTGTTGCATCACTGCGAGGATTCCCGAAAAAAGATAGAAGAATTCCCTTAAGAAATTCCTCATTACGGCAGCGAGAGTATGTATACCAGAAAAATGGAGGAGTACGTCATCTCTCATGTTAGTTCAATGGATAAACAAGGTCAATGGCCTCATGCTAATGGAGGATTTAACCTCATCTCTGCACGATTCATATGAGAAATTCTGGGCTACGTGGCGGGAATTGCTGGATTTCCAGCATTCCGAGGACTATGATGTTCTAGTGGGGGGGCGCAATGTGCGCTGAGGGAACCGCAGAAGGCAACACATAGCCACACCCCCCTCCCTCCCTCCACCTTCCCCCCCACCCCCTTTTCCCCTGGTATTCATTCCTCCCTATTCTTTCTAACTAGCTTGCTCCTTCTCCCTCTGCTCTCTTTCCCTTCCTCTTACTAAGCACTCTTGCTGATTACTTATGGTTATTTGTTTAATATGTACTTATTTATGAAACAGTTCAGTGGAACCCGAAGTCTTGGACGCCTAAGTGAGGGTATTTGCGGGAATACTGCCTGATAATATATGAATATGTAAATTTTGCTTTATACCCAATCCGAGGCATATGGAATGTATTTGCAAAAAAGGCCAATATGGTCCTAACAAATGTACTTAGTTATGATGCTGGTTCCCTTTGAAAAATTTTGAAAATAAAGAATAAAAAAAAAAAAAAAGCCATCTTTTTTGGGAACGACAAAAAGGTTTGAATAGAAATCTTTGCCGCGCTGTTCCAGGGGCACTGGAATGATAACGTTTGCTTTCTGTAAGGAGGCTATGGCCTGAAATAAGGCCTGGCTTTGTGTTTTGGACTTTGGAAGACGAGAACGCAGAAACCTGTTGGCCGGCAGGGAATGGAAATCGATCTTGTAACCTGAGGTGACGATTTCTCGAACCCAAGCATCGTGAGTGTGGTCTAGCCAGATATCCCAAAAAAGCAGAAGCCGCCCTCCAACAGTAGTCGGATCTGAGGGATACCTGGCGTCATGCTGAGGGGGCCTGTACAGGGCGAGGTCCCTTAGGTTTAGATTGCTTGGAGTGGGAACGCCAGGAAGAGCCCCTTGAGAGACCGGATCCTCGATCTGAGCGTTGGGACGATCCTTGTGCTGATGGTTTTTGGGGAGTGGGCTGAAAGGACAGCCTGCGCCAAGAAGATTTTTTTAAAATTCCTGGATACAGGCCGCTTTTGTGGTAGAATGGTACTTTTACCACCCGTCATCTCAGATATGAGTTTGTCCAGGGATTCTCCAAACAGACGAAGGCCATGGAAGGGGAGTGTGGACAGGGATTTCTTGGAGGCACTGTCCACATTCCATATCTTTAGCCACAGGACTCTGCGGGCAAAGACAGCATTGGCTGCCGTTAGGGCTGACAAACTAGCTGCATCTAGGGAGCCGTGAAGAAAATTAATTAATTAATTAATTAATTAGAGGCTAGAGAGAACAAATCAAGGATCTCTAAAAAGCCTCCGGAGGAATATTACAAGAGCGAAGCATCCTGCGCAGATTCCTACTCCACACACCCATAGCTCTCGCGACCCATGTCAAGGCAAACAGGGGGCGAAGAGAGGAGCCCGAAGCCTGGAAAATAAATTTGACCGCAGCATCAACTGTGCAGTCGGACGAGTCCTTGAAAGACACGTTATCTGAAAGAGACATAACCGTGTGTTTAGCCAGCCTGGATACTGGCGGATCCACAACGGGGGGGGGCACTGACCAGGTCTTAACCATTTCAGATGGAAAGGGATAAGCGAATGAAGTGAAGGGTTTTTTATTAAACCTTCAATCAGGGTGATCCCACCGTTTAGATAGGATTTGACGAAAAACCGGATCCTGGGCAAAGGACTTAGGAGGCTTCTTGGTCCGCTTGATTGCCGACTGAGAAGTCAGGTCCAGAGGCTGATTAGAAATCGACAGAGTGATTGACAGCCGAAATTAGTGTGTCTTCTATATGCCTAGACTCAGAAGGGATATCTGAATCAGAGTCAGAGTCTTGGGAATCGTGACTACTGAAAGTCAGGGAGCCTGGGTCAGACTGATCATCGTCCGAGTCGGATGAGGCGTAGCATTTTCAATGGCGCCTTTTGGAAACAGCCTTTTTACGTTCTGGGGAAGAGAGACCAGACGAAGCAGGCGGGCTCCTCTGAGGGAGCTGAGCCGGGGGGAGGCTGTGGAAGGCTGGGATATCTGAGCAGCAAGGTCATCTAACCTTTTAGACATTAGAAGAGCCCATGGAATAATGTCATCAGACGGGGGTGCTGCCTGGCTGGTGGCCGGAGCAGAATTTAAAGACTGCACGGCCTCCTGGTCCGGCAACGGGGTCTGTTGTGACACGGTAGTAGGGGCATCGCAGCCCCGGCATAGTGGATAGCTTCGGCCATTAGAAAACGAGCGTCCACAGGTGGTACAAGCATAGTACAGGTCCGTAGAGGACGCCTGGGAAGCTTTATCACCCTTGCGGTTACGCATGTCAGCAACAGTCCTATAGTAGGGTTATGCCGCTGTTACTATGAGTGAGGAGCCACTAGCAGTATTATACAGTGACTGCTATGCAGAGCCGGTATATACCGATAGCAAAATGACATACTGTCAAACAGTCGGCATATACCTGCAGGCAGAGTCAGTATATACCGCTAACAGCTGATATACACCGCTAGCCAGCAGGCACACACCGCTAGAGACAGCGATATACCGCTGAGCAGAGCGGTATATAGCGCTGTAGAAGTGCAGAGCCAAGGAGGCGATCTCACCAGTGTCTGCTCCCCACGTGGAAGTTGGCATCCAGCGTTCCTGGCAGCATGGAGGGGAGAGATGGCCCCCAGAGGCAGATTTGCTGACTGAGGGAGCGGCTTCCAGAGCAGTGAGAGGGGCGTTGCTAGAATGCAGGCCGGAGCCGGGGGCTAAATTAATGAGGCTCCCCGGGATCACGGCCTGCAATCGCCCCACCGGCGCCTTATTAGGCGGCGGTTTGGATGCAGGGGACAGAGAACTCGTCGTCTCCCTACCTGCTCCTGGCTCTGTCTGAAGACGCGTCGGTCCGGGGATGCGGGGATCTCAGGGACACATCTTCGGCTCAAGGCTGAAGCAGGTCCTCGGCTCTGCTTAGCCCTCTGGAGCTACCTTGGTGTGAGGTGCTTCCAGGGAGCCTGGAGGGGTACGCAGACCCGACCACTTGGGCGCGAGGGAAGACTGACAGCGTGTGCACGCCAGGTTTCCTCTGCCCGTAAGCGGGGGGAGCGAGGGTGGCAGGCACCCTGGTATTGCTCCATAATTAAAAATAGGAAAAAACAAAATAAAAAATAAAAATAAGCTGGCCTGGGGTTAAGGCCAGACATGTCAGCCTCCCTGCTGACACTAGAAAAAAAAAACTGAGCTAGTTTCCTGCCTAGCTAGGGTATATGCTGTGAGAGGAGGAGCTAACACTTTTTCAAATCAGTGTCACGCCTCCCCTGGAGACGTCATAATACCCACTGTCTGTGTCCCCCAATGAAAAGGCGAGAAAGGAATTAAGGTCTTTGTTCCTTTGTGCATTTGCAACCATTAATCTGCCTTTTTTTTTGCATTTCTTTTGGAGTAATTGCTTCTTCCTGGCAGAGTGGACTTTCAGCCCATGTTGATAAAGTACTTGTTTCGCTGCGGATAATGACATTCGTACCAGCTTCCACCAGCATCTTAACCAGGTCTTTTGCTTTTGTTCTTGTGTTTATGTGCATATGTTTGACCAAAGCACATTCATCTCTATTACACAGAACCAGTCTCCTTCCTGAGCGGTATGATGGCTGGATATTCCCATCTTGTTTGTACTTGCATATAATTTTTTGCACAGAAGAAAGATACCTTCAGGTATCTGGAAATTGCTCCCATAGATGTGTGGCGCCCTGGACAAGCCAGGTCGTCACAGGTACTGCAACAACACACCCCACACCCTGGTTAGGCACATCAGCCGCACACACAAAATCCTTGTTGCCTCCCTCCAGGGGTTGATGTCCACACCAGGTGGGGTGGAGCCAGGCGGTTGGCTCCTCCCACCAAGGAGTTCACAGTCCTGGAGGCGGGAAGAGAGTTCAGTTGAGTGAAGTGGAGTTGGAGGAGTGGAAGTAGTAGTGGAGGAGCTGACTGACCGTGTCCGGGTACGTGGCCCAGGCACCTACGAGCAAGGTTGGCAGATGGTGGTGACCGTCTGCAGGTGAGGCCAATTGACGCACAACCGTACGGATCGGGGACGGGCGGTGGCCCGCCGGTACCGGACCGGGGAGCGAAGAGAGGCCAGCACCATTCGGCAGGGCCTACGTACCCTGACCAGGCTTGGAGTCGCCGTTAAACCGGTCAAATCCGTCAGTGACGGGAACCTCCGGGGTTTCCCAGCAGCAAAGACCCGACTAAAGGCAACCGCTCAACCGTGAGGGGAAATAAAGCTACCGCCACAGCTAGAGTTCCCAGGGCCAGCGCCTGCAGGCAAAAGAGGCTCCTCCGGCAAATATACCGCTGGGGAGCGGGTTACCGGTGGGAAGCCACCGGTGCAGGGAGAGACAGTTACCGCCAACCTACCCGGAGTGACCGTCGCAGCCGTCTGTGAGACTTGTCCATCCAGCCGTTTGTTTTACCAGAGACTCCGTGTACGTTACTGGCTGAGTAAGTACCACCGTGCCGTCCGGCACAGCGCTGCCCCCGCGACCCTGCACCTGGCCAAGCCCCGCAATCCACCTTACAGTCAACAACTCCGGGCCCCGGAACTACCAAAATCCCCCTACCCACGGAGGGGGGAGAAATATCCCTGCTGCTCCCTGTCATCGCTCCCGGGATCCCCATACAGAGCAGTGGTGGTGCCCCAACCTCACCACACACCGTGGGTGGCGTCACAAACAGACATCCCAAACCCCAACAGACCACCCCTTTCACTCACGGGCGAGAAGCGCCGCTCGAGGTCCCGGGATCCGACCCACCGAGCAGCAGCAGCAGTAGCCGGACCCGAGCCGCAAGCACTGTCGAGCAGCACCCCCCCGCCCGCGACAGATGAACCAAAATTGTGCAAGTACAATATTTGTGAGTTCTTGGCTGCTTTTGGACTTTTCCATGATGCTACACAAAGAAGCAGTGTATTTCAGGTGTGCATTAGAACACATCCACAGGTGTGCAATAACTTAGATATTGCCAATAAACCTATCAGAAGCTTCCAAAGACAAGACATCATATGGGTTGTGACATTTTGTTTAGAGGCATAGTACTCTTCGTGTAAACATTTGATTTAGCAGAAAGTAATAAAAAAAAATGCATTAAACATTCTCTCTTGCTCTCATTATATTAGCATTTGTCAAATAATTTGGGTAATCCTAATTGACCTAAAACAGGAAAGGTTTATTCTGATATGGCAGATAGTGAGAAAAACATGCAAATGTGTTTAAATAATGGGTGGGAACTCCTGGTTTCAACTGTAGAAAACTCGTGTGATAAGTTTACTGTAGTAAAATGGTAACATCACTACTTACTTGTATCAAGTAGCTGAAATGCAGCACAGATTCATCTCAGCCAAAAGCCAAGATCAAGAATATAACAGACATTTATAGGACATTTCATAATTTTCCCAAATTCTTGTGAAAAAAAATATTTATCACATACTGCATTGAACCGTTGTACCAAATTTATTATACATTTTAGGAGTCTGTCCATTTTATACAAACTCAGATTTCACAGTCCTGGCTGGAATAGTTTTAAGGCGCTACTTGACAGCTCCACAATGTACCAGAACAGCATAGTACCATCACCCAAAGGAAACCCTCCCATTTTAGAATCTCAGCCCCGCTATTCCTTAATAAATGAGTCTACGAATAATTAGCATCATTTTCCCCACAAAGTTGTCTCACCAATTGCTTTAAGTGAGCTATTACATTTACTACAATATGTTAAATTTCTCTACTTTTTTCCCCTATGGTAAAAATTACAAAACCAACCATAATTATGCGCTCGCCAAAATATATCCGATTCATTGTGATAAGGACTATTTGACTTTTAGGGGCTCTGGCACATGTTTCAGAAAAACCTGTGCCCGAAAAGGTGCAAGAAAAGCACATATCCTCAAAAAGGTAACCCCATTTTGCAAATTACACGCAGCAAATCATCCTACGATTGTACTGACAATTTAGGACCTAAAAGCATTTTTCAGAAATTAGTGTATTGTACACATTGCAGAGTGAAAATTATGCAATGTAAGTGCTTAGCTTCTGCAAAGACAGTAAATTATGTGTGGTCTATAATTTAATTGATTACCTCACGATATGGGATCGATTGAGTCAGCTAACCCCAAAAATACCTGGAAAATTGCTCCAGTAAGAACTAAGATGTACTGGTGTAATATGGCATTGGCCACTTGTCTTAGTGGAGGTCAAGTGTTCAACCCAAAACGGCCCTCAACGAGTCACCTATCCTTTTGATAAGATGGCATCTTAGCGATGTGCTTACCTGAATTGTTTCTCTATATTTTTTGCATACAAACACCAACACAAATTTGTTTTTGCAACATAATCAGAGCTATAACTATTTTTCTGCCAGAAGAGCTGTTCTGGGTGAAAGTATGTTCTGCACAGTGAACTGAAATTTTACTGGTACACTTAGGCTACTTTCACACATCCGGATTTTTGCTCTGCGGCACAATACGGCGTTCTGCAGAAAAACCGCAACCGGCTTTTGTAACGCCGGTTGCGGTTTTTTTTTGCATAGACTTACATTAGTGCCGTATTGTGCCGCAGGGGCTTGCGTTCGGTCCGGTTTTTGCTGCATGCGGCAGATTTAGCCGATGCCGCGGCCGGATCGAACGTTCCCTGCAACGTTTTTTGCTCCGGCAAAACACACCGCATCGTGCCGCATCCGGCCGCTGCGGCGCATTTTTCAATGCATACCTATGGAGGCCGGATGTGGCGCGATGCGGAAAAAAACGCATCCGCTCGCCGCATGCGTTTTTTTCCACTGCGCATGCTCAGTAGCATGCCGCAACCGGAAAAAAACGGACGGGCCGCATGTAAAAACTTATGCAAAGGATGCGGTGTTTTCGCCGCATCCGTTGCATAGTTTTCACAGCCGGATTGAGCCGCAGAGCTCAAACCGGATGTGTGAAAGTAGCCTCACAGATAAGGTTTTCAGTGATAATTTTTATAAACGACTGATCACTTTTTATCCAGTGGATGAAAACACTATAGTGTGCCATATTTGTTTTTTTTCTTTTTTTTTTTTAGTGCGTTCACTGTATGGGTTAATGCAATATGTGATTTTGTATAGCTCAGGTTGAGCGATACCAATTGTGTACCTTTGTTTAAAATAAAAAAAAAGCATTGTAGGAGGTGAAAATCTTTTGGCTTCACAAATTTTGACTTGTGCGTTTAATGAGACCTTAGCTTATACTTGTCTTATTGCTGTTTTCTTACAATTGCAATACATGACAGGAGCCCGGTAGACCCGGCTTACGGTAATATTGCAAACCCAATGGTCATTTGACCTCTTGTTGAGACGACCATTAGCACACGCAATCACATGGGAGCCAATTGAGTGAAATAGGGAGCTCTCAATCATCTACATGCCAGCTGCATCATACATGCAAAGCATGTATGTATTGTAGATTTGTAATAGCACAACAATAAATACAATGAGAAATGACACAAGTATGCAGTTGCAAAATAGCCTTTTATTGCCTACATAGATGGGGGTAAAAAAGGTACACAAGGATACAAGCAATTATTTAGCCCTATACATTATGTGTAAGCAGTACCCGATTTCCAAAATGGATAAAAAGTAATTTGTCATCAGAAATAGTGAGGTTCTTCATCACCTCTCCTCTTCAGCTGCCACAGGTCTAGAAAGCAGGACAAACAGTGCAACTTTTTAGGCTGGATTCTGTATTGTTCACATTTGTAATACTATGAAGTTTCCAGAGCACAGCATATTTTATACATCAAATATTGCCCAAAATACATCAGCTGTGCAATCCAGAATGTGGTTTAACTCCGTAAAAAAGAAAAAAAAAAAAAAAGTTCAGACACGGCTGGTGATTTCTTCCCTCAGATATACATTCACACCGCAATAAGAATCCTTTGCCATAAATTAACTGAAGGAAGTGTTTAACTAGTTTTGCATATTGATACTGTGTGACACATGAAAAGCAACAATGAGCAATAGATATCCATGATCTTGAGACAATGCTATACAAGTATTGAGTGGTAAGCTCAGGCACCATGTTGTACATCCAGTGAAGGCAGTGTTAGGTCTGCCATAGCTGTACATCAGTAAAAGTGTTGAAGGTGAAGCATTGGATGTAAATGTAAGACCACCAATAAGTGAACTAGTGAGGGGATTGTAAACCACAGTAGTTTTGCAGAAGTTAAAGGGGTTGCCCGGTCTAGACCCACATGTCCATAGTCACTGTAGACTTTTGAATCCTCAATACGCACAGTGAGGATTGTGCGGTGTCCGCGCGGGGCGCGCCAGTCACGTGTCCATAATGTAATATGTATACACTTGGGCCAGAAGCAGACTAGACAGTTTCCAGACTTCACAATATACTTGCATTGAGAAAGGCCGCAGCCATCTAGATGGATTCTGGCCAGGAGTAATAAAATTATTATAATACATACATCCATATTATACTCTCATACTTATGGTCACATGATCACTGCTCTTGGCGCAGATACCACAGAATCCTCATCATGCGCAATGCAAAGATTCGCAAGTCTGCAATCGGACTGGCCATGTGGATTTAGACTACACAGCCCTTTTAATGGAAATATATACCTAGTGCAATATAAAGTACAATGAAGACCTAACTATACATTCTATCTTAACCCCTGTAAAATTGTGGGTCTCAATACTCCCATTGTTTGTGGGAATGTAAAGCAGCAAGAAACTTGTTTTGGCAATATAAACCAGCTGAAAAGTTGTGCTTAATCTTTTAAATATGAAAAAGCAATTGCTGAACCCCAGAAAAGTTTGTTTACTGGTCCTGAGCTTAGCACAACATAAAACATCACTATTATGCAATTCTATGGTAAAGGTTTAAACTTCATAGTGGCAAAGCTTGTGAAAGGGGAGGTCAGGCAAAATATAGCAGAAAAAAAAACAATGTATAAAATTACTAAATAAAAAAGGGAGGGGAGAGTGGATTCAGTGCCTTACAGAAAGTTAGACCAAATTTAATATGAAACCCAAAATTTTTCACACTGGTCAATAAATTCATGCAGAGAAAAAAAAATATTGATACATAATTGATGGAAGTTAAATCAAGAACAAAAATATATGTTAAATACAATTTTAAGTTGATTCAGTGGAGTTAAGTGCCCATTGTCATGAATATGTCAAGTTAGTTATGTACATTTCAATCTATTGAAGTGTAGTGAATAAATGACTATTTTTGGTTTAAGATTTGAGAGCAAATTCAATACCTGGCACCAACAGTAAAAGAAGTCATAGCCCCCCCATTTTATTAGACAGTTGCCAAGATTGTCCTTTTGGTCTTGAATACTTTTTTCCTGTATAGAAAAGAATAGTTCTAGATGCTTTCAAATGCAAAGTAAGCCAACAATAAGTACATTGGGTTCCATGACCGTTTTACATTTTGAAAGCTAATCACTGCATATATGACAAGACTTTGGCTCAGTTCAGACTGAATTTAAGAGCAGATTACGGGGACCAACTAGTGGCAATAAGCAGCCACCAATAAGACCATGCTAAATAATAGGCATTTAACCATCTATTGTAGATCGCTCAGTGCACCTAGGCTGCCCATGGTCAGCGAAACAAGGGGATGCACCATCAAAAATTAAAGGATTTTTAAAAAAAAAAAAAAATGTTTTAAGCCAGCCTTGAAATAATTTCACCCGATAAACGAGTATTTCGCTAATTAATAAGCAGCCTGTTTAGATTTGTGAAATGAGGGCACCTAGGATAAATCTTGTAGAGCAAAAGATACCATTTTCATATGTACTGTAACTTGAAGAACTTTAACCAGGACAAAATGTGGTCAAAGAAATTTGACGTTCCACACATAGTTAAGGTTCTTTAATCAAATCTGTACTAAGGCCATGTGCCCACAGGAGATCATACCTGCGAACTTTTCTGCAGGATCATGCAGCAACTTCACAGAATCCGCAGCTATCCATTGCTGCAGTACATCTGCGGACTTGTTGCGGTAAACCTGCGGAAACAGTGCGGAATTCCCGCCTTCTCCTTAGTGGAGGAGCGGGAATTACGCAGATTATTCCGCATAAATAATGGACATGCAATTACGTGCAGCGGCGGAAAATCCGCAGCATTTTCCACAGCTGCAAATATCGCAGCATTGATACACCACTCCCCAAATCTGATAGGATAATAGGATAACATGGGGAGTGTACTTGGGTAAACCCACAGATATATCTGGAAAAGCTAGAAAGTCCACGGTTACTTTCTTCTGTGGGCACATGGCCTTAAGGTTTCCGCCACATATTTTCAGTAGCACTATAATTATCTATATCCATCTCTAACTAGGTGCCGGTCTTCTGTTCATATATTATTTGGGTGTGCCACCCCTTGACCAAGCACCTGCAGTTTTGAGTGCCGCCTGGATATCACTTCTCATCTCTAACTAGGAACACGAACTTCTGCTCCTGTGAACATTGATGAACCCCCTATAAAATTCGGCTATTTTGGCTACATCTTAAAAAAAAAAAAAAAAAAAAAAAATATAAAATAAATAAAAAAAAGGCTTCTAATGAAGCTTGCAATGCAGAACATAGCATAAGGGTATGTTGGGCATTATCAGATTAAAATATTCCTTCACTATTGTGACAAACACACCACCATATAAAAACCATATTTGAGTGTTACCAGTTTATATAAAATGGCTGTGACCTCACACATTAGAAATCGGGTAGCTGCGATACAGTTGTTTCTTGGAGGACTACTTTTTAGAGCAAAGACGACTGTAAAGTGATTAGCTAAAGGAAGTGAACACATTCTAAAAGCATATGGCGATAAGTTATAAAAGTGGGGAGGGTTTAGAGTTTTAGGCAACGCTTTACATGCTGCGTACATTTTTAAGATTGATCAGGCTAAATTGTTCCTAATGAGGATACAAAGCCATGAGACAGTGCTGAATGTGATACATAGACTTCAATGAAATGGCTTCACATGAAGCAAACACCAATGCATGGTATGGGAAGATCAGATACAAAAACCACTGGAAGGTTTGTTTTTCTCTTCACTACTGCAATATGAAGCGTTTTTGCTTAGAAAAAGTATTTGTACAATGTCACTTTTACATCTACATCATATACAAGCACAAGGATAGTGGAATCTGAGCTGGCTCAAATGCTTAAAAGTGCCCCCAACAATTTTTTTTTTTTATTTTTTGTACAGGGTATAAGCTTTTATTGAAAAAAAATTGAGCCCTGGGTGTAAAACAAAAATATATATATATATTTATATATAACTCTTGGAGATGAACGTATATCAAAAAGATGTGACTGTTGTGCCAGTTCAGAGGATACTGTATTACAGAATCGACAATCTTTTCACCAATACACAGAAAATAGAAAATAGCCATCTCATACATTTTATTACATAAAATTACTTTTAAAAAAAATCAAACGCCCTTTAACGGGGCTAAGATTTTTTTTTATTATTATTTATCTGCTTTCATAGGCAGTGCTGCTGGTTAAATCATGAAAAACCAGATACTTTGAGACAGTTGAGAGAACGGAGCTATTCAATCCCCAATTCCAGTAATCAGACAGGCCCTGAGGGTGCTGCAGGAAACCAAACATCAAACAGCTAATCACATTTACCAACCTTAAGCTTGTGAAGACCAGAAAAATGAAATTTGGAAATCGCTTTCCTTAAAAGAAAAAAAAAAAAAAAAAAGTGAAAAAAAAAAATAAACCCTGGTAGAGAAACGATTGCCACTAGGAGAGTAGCATCTCAGACTCTTGAATGCCAGTCATGCCAAACACTAGGGCAGAAGACTGTCGTGAGGGTATAGTTGTATATTTAGGGGTCATTCAATTTTAAAAAAATTGAAAAATGCCATCAGTATTTAATAAAGGCATTGCAAAGCAAATAGGAAACGTCAGGTTATAGATAATTGTGTAATAAGCTGGAATAGGAACTTGATACAAGTGCCTGAGCAATGGTATAACACATGCAGGACCAACAGCCCCAACAATACCAATCGACAGAAGCAAAATCATAGTCAACAATGGGATACTATAAATGGTAGGTGGTGTATTAGCATTTAACAGGGTTGTCTCCTGAGACATTTATGGGACACATCCAGCTACATAATGGGAGCCCCTGACGTTTAACTACCAGTGAGTAGAGCGTTGGCAGCAGATGTGCGGCTGTCTCCATTCATTGCTATGGGAGTTCCATAGTACATGCGATCGGCAGTATTTGGGAAATCCAATGATTTAATTGGAACCCAAAGTACATGTGATCAGCAGTATTTGGGAAATCCAATGATTTAATTGGAACCCAAAGTACATGCGATCGGCAGTATTTGGGAAATCCAATGATTTAATTGGAACCCAAAGTACATGCGATTGGCAGTATTTGGGAAATCCAATGATTTAATTGGAACCCATTGTACATACAAAATCGGCAGTATTTGGGAACTCCCACTGCGAAACTGAGAAAGCCAGTGCAACTGCCACCACCCCACCGCTCAGTGGTGGTGGAACACCAGCCAAAACAGGGATATGCCATAAATGTACTTGGGTAAGGCAACCCATATAACGTTTTGTAAATGTAGAGTTACTCAACCAGAAAATCAAGCTTGCAGTTGGTTAGATGCATAGATTACAATAAAAGATGGTTTAACAATTTCTGCAAAAACAGGTGGAATAGACAAAAATCTTAAATAAAAAAAAAAATAAAAAAAAAAAAAAAATTAAAGATAAGCTTCAAGTTACATTGCCAAACAGTAAATAAATCAGTGCTTCTGCGTTTTACCAATGTATAATGGGTTTAATGGCATTTATATGCAAGGACAAGAAAATACCAACAGACAGATCTGAGTGCAAAACAAACTAGGTTTGAAAAGCAAATGTATCCCTTTGACCTTAGAGGGGTCTCCAAATTGCTCCAACCTCTGGCGGTGAAGGGGGGTGTTAAGTTAAAAAAAAAAGAAAACATTTTATTCTTACAAAATTTACAGAGTACATTTTTTTTAGGAATAAAAACTGGACAGTTTCTTAATAAAATATCCTTTCACATGTTTAATTAGCTCTGAAGATATAAATGTTAAAACTTTAAAGTCACGAGTCAGTCCTGGCCACACATACTGCAAATAAAAATCGATATTTATTTTGTATTCAGCTACTTTGTTCATGACAAGGGGCCATGTTGAAAGGTAATTCATGAATATAAGCAGGGAAGGGGGTAGGGATAGAGAAAAAGGGAAGGGGTAAAGATCAGCCAGTATCAAGAATGTAATTAAAAAGGAACCACAACTGATAAATGTATTAGCAACCTAACGGCAATGTATTTACGGACATGATTTAACGCATTTATGTAGGAAAAAGAAAGCAAAACAAAAAAAAAACAAAAAAACAAAAACGCCACTATGATAGTCAACACTGCAACAGTTAAGCATTTATGGTTTATTAAATCGGCTGGTACTCATTGAATGACTTACACATATGCAGTGATTCCTATCAAATGCGACATGGCCATTTGCAGCCCCCCAAAAAATGAAAAGTGAGGGGACACGCTCTACTTCTAACAATGACCCGAAGCCATTCTTAAGGGTTAGGCCTTCTCATGTTTAAAGTACTTTGTGCTGCTACATGTCACTTCTCCTGGAAGGAGCAGACTACCAAAAACAGTAATCCTTTGTCTGATGCTTTACAGTTTACTATATACAGTACCTGAGAAGTTGTAAATGCAGATAATCTAGCGCGACATTTAATTATTTCATTATATCTGTAGTGACCAAACGGTTCCCAAGTGGGTCTAATATCTTCTTACTTACTCTTGGGACAGTTAAAGTGTGACCAGCTGAGAGCACCTATGCTCCAAAGCAAGACAAAGCACGAGGGACAAGAGTAGATAACTAAACCAGGAGACCAGCTGAGAACACCTATGCTCCGCAGCAAGGCAAAGCACGAGGGGCAAGAGTGGATAACCCTAGAACAAGGAGACATTTCATAAACTAGGGCATCTGGATGCACCTTTGTGTTAGCAAAGATTTAGTGTGCCTCTACATTCAAAGCTAAACTTGATGCAAAGAAACTGCGTTTAGACCTTGTTCAGCTGCATGTGTAAGCCAAAAGCGGCAACAAATTAGGTTCAAATCCAAAATGGCTTTTTTTAAATCAGTTTTGGGAAAAAAAAAATATAAAAAAAAATTGTATTATGACTACATGATGTGAACAAGGCCTTTCATTACCAAGTCTAGAGCAGGGATTTACAAGGAGTTTTTTTTTCTGCAAATTTCATAGTTCTATGGAATAGGGTTTACTTTATTGAAACATCTACAGAGGCACTTTAGGAATTTAATAGACTGCAGTTGATATGTACCTTACGGAAAATAGTTTCTATAGAAGATTTACGCATGTGGGAATGACCCACACCACTTAGGAGAGGAATGTAGTCATTAATTGGTGAAAAGGGGGCAAGTCCTGTGTTCAGACCGATCGAATGGACTACATAACATGCAGCAGTAACATTTTCAAAAGGGCCCTTTGCTAAAAAGTTTAGATAAGATTGTGTCTGAGAAAGCGACCACATTGGGAGACAAAGCAATAAAGTGCATTGAGAAGATTCATTTAAAAGCAGTTTTAAAAACATAGCAGCAAGAGACAAGAAAATGTTGCAGTTAGAGGCCATTTAACCAGTGCAATACAAAATTTTTCAAAAAGGAAAAAAAAATAATTTATACCAGCAAGACTCTAACCCCTTCATAGCCAGGTGTTCGGGGAACAAAACGTTGAAGACCCTCCTTATAGGCAAGATACATTGGGCTACCAAGCAACTCTACATTTGGAATTGGAAGAGGAGAATTGGGGTGGACAGTCTTGGAAATGCAGGATGTAGGCTAACTGGCCAATTAAGAGCTTGGGAAACCCCAAAGTTAAAGAAGTACACTACTCCTAGCCACTCCCTATGATTACCAGTCTCGGGGATAAGACCAGAACAGAAAAAAAGAAGATCGATAGATTTCAGATTTTTTTTAAGTGTTCGTTGGACTGTGTAACGCTACTACATCTGGCTTTGAAGAGTACACAGAATCTAATCAGGATTGGCTAAGCAAGAAAGACTAGAGTCGAAATAATACTATAAAATTGGGTTGGCAAGTAGTATCTTTGGTTACAACTTTAGACTGGCAATTCTTTTTTTCCATTAGGAATAGCTAACCAAACGTAAAATACAGAAATACACCTAGGACAGGTGGCTGGGATGTGACTACCAACCACCAATGCATGACAGCTGCAAGCAGCCCATCTTAACAATTCTCTTCATAGCCAGTGTTAAGCCAAAAAGGACCGGTGGGAGGTTGTAAACTCTTAAAAGCAATTACATTTTTAGAATGGAGTTTGGATAGGGCATAAAAGCAAGATTGTGCTTTACTTTTAGGAGAGCCAAGGTAGCCTTTATAGAGTAGGGTAAAAACATGGTTGCTTGCTTTCCCTGGGACAATTACAAAGTTGGGTGTCCTTATTAACTACACATTGGAAGGAGTCAACTCAAAAAAGGGAGAACGGCCTGGTATCTAGCTGCTGTCAATGGTATTTCTTACAACACAAGAAAAAAATATGGACAGAAAAAAAAAAAATAAAAATAAAAAATAAATCAAGCTTGTTTAAAAAGTAACAAAAATACAGTTGGGGTGGTGAACAGATTCTGTACCAACCCCAATGCCAAATATTGCCTCCCTGCAATAAAATGCAGAACCACGGCTTTGACAAAAGGGAAGGAGCCGTGAAAAAGCAGCTTTAGGTTGGCCATACTTCACTCCTACAGACTCTTACAGCTGTACAGGTCCATGAGAAAGCTTGCCAAGCCTCAGTCAGAACTACCTCCTGCTTGGCAAGTGTACCCCATTGATGAGAGGCAGAAGTGGAGGGTGGAGTTCCAGCTGCGTTAACAGTGAGAAGTGGTCAGAGGGTATGTGGGGGTGAGGGCAGCCAGTGATGTTGTTCTCCGCCATCCACTGAGGATCTAAAGGCCCCAGGACGCCAAGAACATCCATGTGTGTCTTGGAGTAGAAGATGTAGTCAATGACACCCTAAAGAAAAAGAAAATTACGATCTATAAATAAAATTTGAAATGTACGTTATCACTACACAACTGGGAAATAAACAAGCAGAGTAAGACATGCAACACATTCTGTGTCAATGTATGGATAAGCAAACCAAAGTAGCATGTCTGTAAAGAGATGGACACTTAATAAAACCTTAAATATTGGGGAAGCCTGTACTCTACAGAAACGATATCTAGCTGAGTACAGCAGATACACATTCTCTTTGCTCTGAGGTGCCCTTGCAGTAGACTAATTAGGATTTTTTTTTTTAAATTAACTACTACCTTTGGTGTGGAGGGGGTGGGGAGGGGGTGGGGACACAAACCTGAGCTTTAATTTTGCTGTTTCCCATTGAAGAGAATCTTCATTGCAGAGATCTTCACATTTATTGCCATTAGCACACGATGTAAAATCTCTTGCAGACCAACTGGGTGTTTCTTCAGAGTCTTCTCTCGGGGTGTGCACCTTCACCCCTCCCTGATGCTGCCAATCACAGCCTAGCAGTGTCTGAAGTTACTGGACTGGTAGATTAACTGCCAAGCTGTGAAAGGGTAAGGTCTGGGAGGGAGAGTGAAAACACTCCCCCAGAAAAAACTGAAGACACTTTCACAATATACAGAGATTAGACATTTTGCTTTTTATTTTGACGTGCAGTATCTCTGCAATGGGGCAATGTTGCCCCAAATGTAAAAATCCATGAGGTCCACTACTTCTGCTTCTTCATTCAAAGTGAATGATTACTTTTTTCCAGCAGGTGACAATAATGGCTTACCCATTTACATTAATTTTACTCTTGTTAATATAGCTAAAGAAGCACTCGAGAGTTTTTTTTATAATGTATATGCCATTCATTATAATGGTGTACAAACACACACCTTACTGATCTGTGCCACTGATCCTTCTATAAAAAACACAGAAGGGCACAAGAATGGCACCCAAAGTTGAAAATGCAGCAGAATGTATGTTAAAAAAGGGGCCAAGAGGATATTCTTCTTCCCCTAGAGCACTGCTTTAGGAACTTACTTTGAAATCAAAGGTGTAATTGGTGTAAGGCATCAAGTTGTTTTCATAGGCGCTCCTCAGCTGGAAGCCATGTGTAATTCTTCCATCTGGGGTCCCATTCTTTCCATTGCAGCTGAAGTTCGAGAGACACTCATTGTATCTAAGCTCCTTAAAGTCCTTATGATTGTCAGCTACTCCTCCATTGGTTAGATATTCCACCACACCTAATAGTGGGGGGGGGTGGAGATAAATAAATCAATAAATTTTATTTTTGCAGCACTACTTCATTATACACAAAATTTGTAGTAATAGAGGGGACATATCTTCAAAAGCAGAGGGAGTGGGGAAGTATATTAAAAGGGTTGTCCACTACTGGACAAATCCTTCGAATGCCCCCAATAAGCTGAATTAGGCTAGTTTCACACTTGCGCTATTTTGACGCAAACGGAATCCGTCACTAATGTAGTACAGTTCATTTACTTACAGTGGAAGCACGTTACTATGGCGCGTGTGTGTCATGCAGTACCCGCTTGTGTCCACATGATGTCGCGCTTCCACTGTAAATAAATGAACTGTACTACATTAGTGACGGATTCCGTTTGCGTTAAAATAGCGCAAGTGTGAGTGAGCCCTTAAAAACCCACTGAGCGCTGCATCCACCTGCAAATAGCATACAGTAGGGGCACACATTTTTAATAAAAGGGTTTTAAACTTATTGGATTTTTTTATAGCATGTTAAGTAAAATGGATAGGCATCTGGCAACTCCAGGAATGGAATGCCAGGGGGCCAATTGGCCTCAAATGCTATGAAATAGGCCAAGCATAGCCACAAGGCCCCTTATCTTTAACCATGAAGATGCCACGGTTGCTATAGAGCACTTGAATTAAAAAGGGAGTTTTGGGGAGGGTTGGCCTGTGTCAATTCAGGGTAGCGGTCTGAGTTTTCCAGTTAGCGCAGCATACACTAACAATTATGTATGGCATTAACTACCTGTGACTATTATGCAGTAGATGGCACTAAGGAGATCACAACCTCCGTAGACCTTCAGTAGAGCGTCTGAAGACATTTTACCTGAATCTGGCAACGAGTTCAAATCAGCACACAAGACAAAGGGGATGGAATTTGGATCCGGTGCGGGGCTGCCAGGTCTGCTTGCTGCCTTTTCAATAATGCTTTTAAGTTCTGAGACAAACATCATAGTTTGGATAAGCTTGACATCAGAATATTCTGGGTCCCAATGCATGTGGGCATTAGCTACCATAAGAAGCTGTTTATCTGCTGAATGATGACTTTTCATGCCTGAATGGTTAACCAAAGAAAAACAATTAGCTTTTCAACGTGCAAACACTCAAAGACCACCAATTAAAAAGTGAGAGTGTGATTATATAGAAAGTCATTCTAACCCCTTTACAACATCCAATGTACATGTTAGGTGCATGTCAGAAGTGGGACTATGGAGCTGCTTCACAGGTTGAGCCCGCCCCATGCTTGGCAGGTAATGTGTGTGATATCTGTTGCGAACAATCGCTTGGGGAGCGGAGCTCAGACTGCGATTAACCTGTTAAATCCCGCTGTCAAACAGGCACCAGCATAGGAGCGAGCCATTTTAAACGCCCATCAGTGCACCCCTGATGTGATCCCAGAGCATTGATTGCTATGACAGCAAGGTTCTGCAGAAGATCTCCATGCTTGTCATAGCAGCGCTCCTTTAAAAGCTTGCCTGTGGCATTGTTTTAGGGTCGCAAGAAATCAGATAGTGGGTCATAGTCCTTTAAAAGGGGACTATTAAAAAAAAAAAAAAGTGAAAGTAAAAATTTAAAAAAATATAAATAACCCAAAGTTTTTAAAGAAAAAAAAAAATAAAAATCAGTCAAGAGCGCCAAAATTGTGTTTTGTTTTCGGGTCCACTGCAACATCACAAAAAATGCTGTAACACGTGATCAAATAATTTCTATGCAAAAAAGGTAATAAAAAAAAGTGTTGCCTCGCCACACAAAAAAATTAAGCCCTCATATAGCTCTATCAACTGAAAAATAGAAATGTTACAGGTGTGTAAAAATGGCAACAATGCGCAAACATTTTTTTTCACCACAAACAAAAACACGGACACACGTTTGGCATCACCGTAATTGTACAGATTGAGAACCATATTAAGATGTCATTGTTGCCACAAAAAAAAACAAACACATATGCCAGATGGTAAAATGAATGGCATTATTCAAAAGTTCATCTCGCCCTGCAAAAAAAACATGCCCTCATGTCTTGACAAGACTAAAGCTCTGGGTAGGGGCTGAAAACCTGGAAATTCAAAAATGAAAAAACAGCATCGGGAAGAGGTTAAGCTCTGTAAATCTAATTTCAAGCCAATCATTGAATTTAAAGGTGTGTGTGTGTGTGTGTGTGTGTGTGTGTGTGTGTGTGTGTGTGTGTGTGTGTGTGTGTGTGTGTTCGTTCTAAGTGCATGTCTAATGTAATAAAGATAAGCTACCATTAAAAAGCACTGTTCAAACCAAGTACAGGTGCTCAGTGCATCATAGCCAGGCCAAACATTTAAGTCTTTCCACCAACGTGCTCTCCATCTCCACCCTCCCCTCTGACATCTATGGCTTCAGATCCAGCGATAGATGGAAAACAAGCAGGTAGGAAGGTGCACATAAATGTGTGGCCCCGCCATGATGCACTGAGCGCCTGTATTTGGTTTGAACAGCCCCTTTAACACCATAAATTACCAGCACTCTAGTTGTGGTAAACCTACCTCCCCCAGGGAGATCTTTGTGGACTTCTAGCAAAACCGAGACGCCAATATTATCCTTGGTCATAACTCTGTTCAGCATCGCTTCTGACCCCTCAGAGTTTGCCATGGCTACCTGGTTGAATTCCACAGTATGTTTTGCCACCAAGGAAAATCTTGATAAAAACAAACAAAAAACCTTAAACACCACATAAGTTACAAGTAACCGTATAATACAATGCATTGCAGACCTGCTTTCAGCTACGACTTAACCCAACATCTGCATTGTATATTCTGCGCAGATTTCCTCCAGGCATTGCCATTTCTTAGCTCCCTTATGTGCCAATTTTCCAGAATGTTAATTAACCTGTTAGGGTACTTTACGCACTCAATATACAGAGCTCCTTAGGTTCAATCCAATGCAAACTAATATAGGCAGACTTTTGGTTGTAATTCCAGAGAACCACCCAGCGATCAGATCTAAACCATTGGCGTCCGATCCTGTGGTTCTACACTGCCAGCTCTGTAAATCAATGGAACCCTTTACATCACCCCCGCTCCATGCATACATAGTTCACCTACTTTTCGGTCCTGAAAAATATTGCACAACCATCCACGTGCTTCTTCTCTTGCTCGGACATTATTTTGGCACGTGACTTTGGAGAAAAGAAACCATCATATCCACGTTCTTTTAATGCTGGCAGGAATAGGGTAAAGTATTGCTCGGTTTCAACTTCCTTAAAAGAAATAAAAATAGACATATTGGATTTTATTAACTAAAGCAAGTGCATAAAAACCAAAAAACACAATAGATGTTAGAACAGTGACCATTACATTAACTCAGACCCATTATAAGAGTGGCCTCACATGTAAGGGGCACCATATCCCCTTTAGGAATTGTAGGCATAAATCAAAGCCTATTAGAGGAACAGCATCTACAGCCATTGAAGAAAAAAAAAAAAAGAATGCTACACAATAGGAAGACTGAGCAGCAGTGCCAGTATTAAATCCACAGCAATTTATAGAGTAAAACCAGCATCATGATCCCTTTAACACATGCAGATACTTGTAATTGCCAATGTATGAGAGATTCCACAATGGAAAATTGTAAGCATGAATAGAAAACCGATCAAAAGACAAAGCTGTAAACTACATGAGAAATCTGTAGACCAGGGTCACACAACTTGCGGCTCTCAATAAGTTGCAGAACTACAGTCAGGATGTAACAGGGAAACAACTGTTAGGCAAAGGGTCGGCCAGTGGCATGTGCCATTTAAAAGGGAAGGTGTCTTTTTTTTTATTTTTGCATTAATAGTGATTATGGAATAAAGTATTTTTAATTTGAAAACTAAACTCACCGTTTAGTTTTTATTTAATTCCAGTTTTACTGAAGGCTGCCATCATGGATTTGCTGTGTGTAACGACAGTTACTCACCTCCTTTATGGCAGCCCTCTGTGCATTGACTGATAGTCGGACTCTGGCCCCTATACTTAATACAGGGGAGCTCCCTGCTGTCATCTGGACACTCACCTCAGGCCTCCGCTGATCGCCGCTATGTACTGTGATCGCTGACAGGAGAGGCTGCCGGGGGCGCAGGTCTGAGGTGAATGCACGCGGCTGGGAGCGGAGATCTGCAGCCTGAGCGGCACTGCACTACGGCTCACCCCTACTTGCCGCATGTCACCTCAGATATCTGATTCCGGCTGGCAGCACAGTATATGGGGGCGTGGGATACAGTGAGGCATAGGGATACAGTCAGGTACGGGATACAGTGGAGCACTATGCAGCTGGCCTTAGTGACACTTTAGACACATTAGGATCACTTTGTGGCCATCAACAAAATGGATCCACACTGATCGTAAACTTAATCTTCCGTTATCCTTTTGGAAGGACCTAGATTGGGAGGGTGAGGTGTGACATCACACAGAAGAGCAGATTCCACCCACGTTTACTGCAGTTGTAAAGTGAGCTAGTTCTACAGCAGGATTTCAGAAGCTGCTCCCCCTAGTGTTTAAGAGTGGAAAATATCAAACTTTATTTATTTTTAATTGAGAAATATTAAATTAACAAAATCTAAAGTATTAATGTTTTCAGTTATTGAAAAAAATATTTTTTTGATGACACCTTCCCTTTAAGTTTGACAGAAGTGTAATGTGAGGTACTGTATTTGTCAGAATGGACGAATAAATATTGACTGCTCCTACCAGCTTCATGCAGTGGCATCCCAGCTCCACTGCCACCCTCCCCATCAACAAGTTGGGTACATTCAGACTCATCCCAGTCATCCTCCCAAATACTTGTTAGCCAATTTTAAGCCGCAGGAGCAAGTTATAAAACTTTAAGTAAAAAAACACCATCTCCAGTTGAGGCAAGTAATGTGTTACTTTGGTCGTTCGGTGATTTTAGAGTATTAGCAAATGAAAGACCCCTATAGGTCTGAATAATAATGCACATACTAAGACTACGTTACATACTTTTGTCAGAAGCATTCAAGTTCAGAAGATGACAATAGCATAAATGAAAAGACGTGGTCTTCACTCTGCACAGCTTGAAAAACATCTCCCCCCTGAGCCCCAGCACATGATCTTGTTGAATTGGATCAGCTAAACTCTACCGGTAATGCAATCAACAAGTGCTTCTTACATTAGATTACTTCTGCAGCTCTGCCCTCTTGTGGACAGGAAGAGTAAAGCATACAGACATTGCCTGACCTGAATACCAATAGCCTGCTAATAGCCATTTCTCCCCCCCTACCTGAAGGCTGATAATATCCGCATCGCAGCTGACAATCTCCTCCATGATGCCTTTCTTCCGGTACTCCCAATTTAATGCCCAGGAAGGGCAATAGCCATAAAGCTGCCTTGTAGCATATTTATCACAAAGGACATTGTAGCACATAACTGTGAAGGAAACTGAAAAATAAGAAATGGAGACAAATTTCAGTTAGGTTTTTTTTAAATAATTCAGTATTTTTACTAGAATATGCATTTTCAGGAGCTCATTAGCAATTTCTCACACAAAACCTATTGCAAGAGTCAAGGGGGACTTAGCGATCCCCTGCAGGGTAAATCAGTCTTTGTAAGGAAATATTCATGCGCAAGTACACTACAGTTCAAAGGTTTAGGGTCACTTAGATATTTCCTTTTTTTTTTTCATTCAAAAATAAATGCTTTTCTATGAAGCCGACATTAAATTAAACAGAAATACACTATACAAGGTTAATGTGGTGAATGACTATTCTAGTGGCAAACGTCTGGTTTTGAATGCAATATCTACATGGGTGTATAGAGACATTTCAAACAACCACCACTCCAGTGTTCTAGTGGTACATTGTGTTTGCTAACTGTGTTAGAAGGCTAATTGAGGTTTAGAAATCCCTTGTGCAAGTATGTTCGCACAGCTGAAAACAGTGTTGCTGATTAGAGAAGCTATAAAACAGACCTTTGAGCTAGTTTAGAATCTGGAGCATTATATTTGATGGTTCCATTAAACTCAAAATGGACAGAAAAAGAGAACTTTCATGTGAAACTCGACAGTATTTTTGTTCTTAGAAATGAAGGATATTCCATCTGAGAAATTGCCAAGAAACTGAAGAGTTCCTACAACGGGTGTGTACTACTCCCTTCAGAGGAGAGCACAAGCAGGCTCTAACCACAGTAGAAAGAAAAGGGAGGCCCCTCTGCACAACTGAGCAACAAGACAACTACATTAGAGTCTCTAAGTCGAGAAATTGACGCATCACAGGTCCTCAACTGGCAGCTTCATTAAATACTACCCGCAAAACACCAGTGTCAATGTCTACAGTGAAGAGGCAACTCCGGGATCCTGGCCTTCAGGACAGAGTGGCAAAGAAAAAGCCATATCTGAGACTGGCTAATAAAAAGGAAAATATTAATATGGGCAAAAGAACACAGACATTGGACAAAGGAAGATTGGAAAAAAGTGTTATGGACAGATGAATCGAAGTTTGAGGTGTTTGGATCACACAGAAAAACATTTGTGAAGTGCAGAATAACTGAAAAGATGCTGGAAGAGGGCCTGACGCCATCTGTCAAGCATGGTGGAGGTAATGTGATGGTCTGGGGTTCCTTTGGTGCTGGTAAAGTGGGAGATTTGTACAATGTAAAAGGGATTTTGAATAAGGAAGGCCATCACTCCATTTTGCAACGCCATCCCATAACCTGTGGACAGCACTTGATGAGGCCTGTGTGAAAGTTACTCGTGGGAGGTTGGGAGAAGCGGTGTTTAACCGCCTTCACCCTCGGGCAATTTTCCGTTTTATTGCTCATCTTTTTCCGAGAGTCGTAGTTTTTTGTTTTTCCGCTTTTTTTTATTTTTTTGCCATAGGAAAGCTTGTTTTTTGGAGACGAGTAGTTGTACTTTAATAAATCATGAGTTTTATGATATAGTGTACTGGAAAACTTAAAACAAATTCCAAATGTGGAAGAATTGCAAAAAAAAAGTGCGGTAGCACTATTGCTTTTGAGATATTTTATTCACTATATGGTAAAACTGATGTGCCTGTGTGATGTCTGAGGTCGATGAGAGTTCGTAGACACCAAACATGTATAGGTTTTCTTTTATTTAAGGGGGGGAGGGGGGAGGGGGTGTTAGTTTGTCCAGAAAAGGTTGCATATATTTTGTGCCATCTTCCGTGACCTGAAGCATTTTCATTTTTCGGGATCTATGGCTCAGTGACTGCTTACTTTTTGCGTCTCGGGCTGACGTTTTTAACAGTAGCATTTTTTGTGATGACGCTACATTCTGATCACCTGTTATTGCATTTTGCGCAAAATATGTGGCAACTAAAAAACAATTTTTGCGTTTGGATTTTTTGCCGCTACGACTTCTACCAATCAGATTGATTTTATATTTTATTTTGATACATTCTGAACGCGGCGATACCAAATGTGTGTAGAATTTTTATCTCTTTAACCCTTTAATTTTCAATGGGGCGAAAAGTGGGGGGGTGATTTTAACTTATTTTTTTAGTTTTTCAAAACTTTTTTTTAAAACTTTTTTTATTTTACTAGTCCCCTTAGGGGACTATAAGGATCAGCAGTCTGATCGCTCATTCATTTCTCTCGATTAGAGTAGCATCGCTCAGATCAGGAGGAATGATCGTGTCTTGTAACCTGCAGTACTCTGCTGCTGGTTAAAGGACCCAAGTCATGGTAGGACAGGGTCAGGTGATTACTTCTGTAGCTCACATGAGAACCATCGGGGATCCTGTGAGTATTGGATTATTTGATTACCCGGTGGCGGCCTGTGAGTATTGGATTACCACGATCGCCGTTGAAATGTCGATTCCACTCGTACCTGCGAAGCACACGTCAGCTGTACAGATTCCCCCTCCTGCAGCCCACAGCAGCAGGCGGGGATTAACAGTATGACCACAGGGATGTAATATTACTGCCCGCAGTCGTTAAGTGGTAAAAAATAAAATAAACCTGTCATGTCTCAAAACATTAAAAAAGGTACTGGACAACCCCTTATCATTCCCCTTGTTCGTCCAAGAAAAATAAACAGATACTCCTCTCTGGTGCGGCCACGGTTGCAGCAATGTTTGAAGTTGCATTGCCAGGCCCCACGTGACATTGTTATGGCACGTGAGGCCCGTGACCAATCAGTGCCACCTTCCTTGGGGTATAAACAATTGCTCCCATTAGCCAGGCTTTCAGGGCAGAGGCCGGGCAGCTGTGGACCACCATTTACCTGCAGCAGGTTAATTGTCTTTTGTGATGTGACAGGTTCCCCATCATCCTAGTTGAAATGAAATAATTTGCTTCCATCTGCAAGCAGCACTCCCATTGATCCCTCTATTAACTCCAGCAGTGGCCAGATGTAACCCCTGAAGGGAGTGGAACAGCTTTGTCATACTGTGTAATAGCTGCTGGCGAGTATTGCGGATAAGCTCGCATTTTCAATAGACGCCAATCTGCAGTACTTGGCAGCAACCACTAAACTGGTGTTTTTCTCCATACACAGTTTCCACCCAGCTACAGCTAGAAGTGATAACAGCCAATTGGTGGGTGCCAGACCCTCACCAAAGGGCTATTGATCATAAAGATATCCTAAGACTACTACAAAACCCATGTTTCCCCGTAAAAAAATAAGTTATATAGAAATAATTTCCTATTTAAGGTTATGCTACCATGTACTAGCTGATAACTGGATTTGGCCAAGAGCATCTCTACGGTAAGACCACCAGTCAGGGGCGAACGTAGAAAATCATGAGGTTCCAGAGCAAAAGTTGTAATTTGTCTGCAGCACAGCAGGCGCACAGTAGTGACATCATTTCACGCGCTGCACAGAGAGCGCTCAGGCGCAGCAGAAGACGGAGGGTGAGCTTTCAGCTGTATCAGAATCCATGATACTAATATTGTTTAACCCTTTCACGACCGGCCGATTTTTCGCTTTCCGTTTTTTTTTTTCGCCATTCTTTTTCTGAGAGACGTAACTTTTTTATTTTTCAGTCAATATGGTCATGTGAGGGCTCATTTTTTGCGGAACGAGCTGTACTTTTAAATGAAACCATCAGTTTTACCATATTGTGTACTAGAAAATGGCAAAAAAATTCCAAATGCTGAAAAATTGCAAAAAAAGTGCGATAGCACTATGGTTTTTGAGATATTTTATTCACTGTGTTCACTATATGGTAAAACTGATGTGTGGGTGTGATGCCTCAGGTCAGTGCGAGTTCGTAGACACCAAACATGTATAGGTTTACTTTTATATAAGGGGTTAAAAAAAATCGGAAGTTTGTCCGAAAAAAGTGGCGCACGTTTTACGCCATATTCCGTGACCCGTAGCGTTCTCATTTTTCGGGATCTTAGGCTCAATGACGGCTTATTTTTTGCGTCTCGAGCTGACGTTTTTAACGGTACCATTTTTGCGCAGATGCTACGTTTTGATCGCCTCTTATTGCATTTTGCGCAAAAGTTGTGGCGACAAAAAAACGTCGTTTTGGCGTTTGGAATTTTTTTGCCGCTACGCCGTTTACTGATCAGATTAATTGATTTTATATTTTGATAGATCGGGCGTTTCTGAACGCGGCGATACCAAATGTGTGTATATTTTTTATTTTTTTAACCCTTTAATTTTTAATGGGGCGAATGGGGGGTGATTTGAACTTTTAGGTTTTTTTTTAATTTTTTAAAACTTATTTTTTTACTTTTTTTTTTATTTTACTAGTCCCCCTAGGGGGCTATTGCGATCAGCATTCCGATCGCTCTGCAGTATCTGCTGATCACAGCTGGAAGGCTGTAAACAGCAGATACGCTGTCTCTCTTTTGCTGTGCCCCGGGCACAGCGAAAGTGAAACCAATTCATGTGTAGTACAGGAGTCATCACATGACCCTGTACTACCATGACAACTATCGGGAGTCACGTGATCGCGTCACGTGACTTCCGGTTTCGGCGGTAAGTAAAACTTTACCGCGATTGCGCTTATAATGGCGCTGTCATGTATTGACAGCGCCATTATAAGGGGTTAATCGGCACGAGCAGATAACGATTCTGCTCGTGCCTAGCAGGCACACATCTCAGCTGTGAAAATCAGCTGAGATGTGTGCCGATCGCGGCATGCTGCCGCCGGAGGACCGCGGGCAGTAAGATTATGTCATTTAGGACGTAATTTTACGGCCCGCGGTCGTTAAGGGGTTAAGTGCCATGTCTGCCAGTGGGCCCCATAGCAGCCGTGTGGTCTGCTGCCGTTGGCGGCACGCCACTGCCACCACCTACTGAGCCTCCTGGACACTGCCCATATGTAGTAGCTACATCATGTACAGCCCAAATACTATACGCTGTGCAATCAAGAGCGCCAGAATATAGCCCGACACCACATGAATGATGGCACTGCATTAGGGAGATATTGAGAGGGAGACTTACATCACAGCAAAATAAAAAGTGAAATTTGTAAGATCTATTTTCACTGTTAAATCTGTACAGATAAGGTTCTTTGAGGTCTGCTAATACTGCTAATGAGTGGATTAGAAACTTTAATTTGTATTCTATAATCAGTCTCTGAGGGAAAGAAAGCTTAAAGCCCCACAGCTCTAATCGTTTCTTTTACAGCACATACTGAATGGTACGTGCAGAGATAAATGTCACTCCTGTCATTGACAGAACCTTACATAAGCGCTTTCCCTTAGAAGCTGCCAAGTACACAACACTATGTAAATCATGCCCACGGAGGGGATATAGATGAAATTAACAATCCCAACAGCTCATGAGCATCAAAGAAATCAGTCATTGAATCAATAGAGTCCAATCCCTTGCTTGTAAGCAGCAAGACGACCCCTACAATCCATAACTGTTTACTTGTCTGGCATTATCAGCATTACATTCAAAGTACATGGAGTGGACAGTGCTTAAAAGGGAACCTGCAGGTTACTAGCACACCAAGAGCCAGCTGCTGCACCAAAAGAAGTTATGCCTCCAAGCAGCCGTGGGCTTTCAGTCATAGCTGTGACCGGAGCAGTTTCAGTCACTGCTTCGTGTACAGAGAACGTCAGCTGTAACCGCACCACGACAGACGGTGAGCTCAGCACTGATTCAATCATGAGCTGGCTGTCCATGCTGAAGCGTGGTTACAGCCGCCACTCACTATACTGAGCGGAGACAAACTGCTCCGTCCACGTCTGACAAAGCCTGTGGCTTCTGGAGGAATACATCTCATTTCCTCCTGGTAGCTGTGCTTTCATTGTGCGCGTTTAAGTTTTTGAATGTCATTAACCTTCAGATTAACAGTTGTTTTACATGACAGGTTCTCTTTAAGTGTGAAGGCACAGTGGATTTAGCGTATTTTTCGTTTTATAAGACACACTGGATTATAAGACGCACCCCAAATTTAGAAAAAAAAAAAAAAAAAAAAAAAAAAAGTAAAGAAGGGAATTTTGTTTACTTACCGTAAATTCCTTTTCTTCTAGCTCCTATTGGGAGACCCAGACAATTGGGTGTATAGCTTCTGCCTCCGGAGGCCACACAAAGTATTACACTTTAAAAAGTGTAACCCCTCCCCTCTGCCTATACACCCTCCCGTGCATCACGGGCTCCTCAGTTTTGGTGCAAAAGCAGGAAGGAGGAAAACTTATAAATTGGTCTAAGGTAAATTCAATCCGAAGGATGTTCGGAGAACTGAAAACCATGAACCAAAAGAACAATTCAACATGAACAACATGTGTACACAAAAGAACAACCAGCCCGAAGGGAACAGGGGCGGGTGCTGGGTCTCCCAATAGGAGCTAGAAGAAAAGGAATTTACGGTAAGTAAACAAAATTCCCTTCTTTGTCGCTCCATTGGGAGACCCAGACAATTGGGACGTCCAAAAGCAGTCCCTGGGTGGGTAAAAGAATACCTCGATAAAAAGCCGAAAAACGACCCCCTCTTACAGGTGGGCAACAGCCGCCTGAAGGACTCGCCTACCTAGACTGGCGTCTGCCGAAGCATAGGTATGCACCTGATAGTGTTTCGTGAAAGTGTGCAGACTAGACCAGGTAGCTGCCTGACACACCTGCTGAGCCGTAGCCCGGTGCCGCAGTGCCCAGGACGCACCCACGGCTCTGGTAGAATGGGCTTTCAACCCTGAAGGAGGTGGAAGCCCAGAAGAACGGTAGGATTCAAGAATCGGTTCCTTGATCCATCGAGCCAAGGTTGACTTTGAAGCCTGCGAACCCTTACGCTGGCCAGCGACAAGGACAAAGAGCGCATCAGAACGGCGCAGGGGCGCCGTGCGAGACACGTAGAGCCGGAGAGCTCTCACTAAATCTAACAAGTGCAAATCCTTTTCACATTGAACTGGATGAGGGCAAAATGAAGGTAAGGAGATATCCTGATTGAGATGAAACGGGGATACCACCTTAGGGAGAAATTCCGGGACAGGACGCAGAACCACCTTATCCTGGTGAAAAACCAGGAAGGGGGCTTTGCATGACAGCGCTGCCAGCTCCGACACTCTACGGAGCGATGTAACTGCCACTAGAAAAGCCACCTTCTGCGAAAGACGTGATAAAGAGGCCTCCCGCAGCGGCTCGAAAGGTGGTTTCTGAAGAGCCGTTAGCACCCTGTTGAGGTCCCAGGGTTCCAGCGGACGCTTGTAAGGTGGGACTATGTGGCAAACTCCCTGCAGGAACGTGCGGACCTGCGGAAGCCTGGCTAGACGCGTTTGAAAAAAATACGGAAAGCGCCGATACTTGTCCCTTGAGAGAGCCGAGAGACAAACCCTTGTCCATTCCGGATTGAAGGAATGAAAGAAAAGTGGGTAAGGCAAAGGGCCAGGGAGTAAAACCCTTGTCAGAGCACCAGGATAAGCAGATCCTCCAAGACCTGTGATAGATCTTGGCGGACGTTGGTTTCCTGGCCTGTCTCATAGTGGCAATGACCTCTTGAGATAACCCTGAGGACGCTAGGAGCCAGGACTCAATGGCCACACAGTCAGGTTGAGGGCCGCAGAATTCAGATGGAATAACGGCCCTTGAGACAGCAAGTCTGGGCGGTCTGGGAGCGCCCACGGTTGACCCACCGTGAGATGCCACAGATCCGGGTACCACGACCGCCTCGGCCAATCTAGAGCGACGAGAATGGCGCGACGACAGTCGGATCTGATTTTGCGCAGCACTCTGGAGCATCGCCAGAGGAGGAAACAGATAGGGAAGTCGAAACTGCGACCAATCCTGAACTAATGCGTCCGCCGCCAGAGCTCTGTGATCTTGAGACCGGGCCATGAATGCCGGGACTTTGTTGTTGTGCCGTGACGCCATGAGATCGACGTCCGGCGTTCCCCAGCGGCGACAGATCTCTCGAAACACGTCTGGATGAAGAGACCATTCCCCCGCGTCCATGCCCTGTCGGTTGAGAAAATCTGCTTCCCAGTTTTCTACGCCCGGGATGTGAACTGTGGAGATGGTGGAAGCTGTGGCTTCCACCCACTGCAGAATTCGTCGGACTTCCTGGAAGGCTTGACGACTGCGAGTGCCGCCTTGGTGGTTGATGTACGCGATGGCCGTGGCGTTGTCCGACTGGATTCGGATCTGCCTGCCCTCCAGCCACCGATGAAAGGCCAATAGGGCTAGATACACTACCCTTCTCTCCAGAATATTGATCTGAAGGGATGACTATCGGAGTCCAGGTTCCCTGAGCCCTGTGGTGGAGAAAAACCGCCCCCCACCCTGACAGGCTCGCGTCCGTCGTGACCACAGCCCAGGTGGGGGGTAGGAAGGATTTCCCCTGCGACAGAGAGTTGGGAAGGAGCCACCACTGAAGTGACGTCTTGGTTGCAAGGGAAAGACGTTCCTGTCGAGTGAGGTCGACCTCCTGTCCCATTGTCGGAGAATGTCCCACTGGAGTGGCTGCAGATGGAATTGTGCGAAGGGCACTGCCTCCATTGCTGCCACCATCTTCCCCAGGAAGTGCATGAGGCGCCTCAAGGGGTGTGACTGACCCCGAAGAAGAGATTGCACCCCTGCCTGCAGAGAAAGCTGTTTGTCCAGCGGTAGCATGACCACCGCTGACTGAGTATGAAACTCCATCCCAAGGTACGTCAGTGATTGGGTCGGTGTCAACTTGGATTTTGGAAAGTTGATGATCCATCCGAACTGCTGGAGAGTCGCCAGAGCGACGGAAAGGCTGTTTTGACACGCCAACTGAGAGGGTGCACTGACCAGAAGATCGTCTAAGTAGGGAATCACCGAGTGTCCCTGAGAGTGTAGGACCGCCACAACAGATGCCATGACCTTGGTGAACACCCGTGGGGCTGTCGCCAGGCCGAAAGGCAATGCCACGAACTGAAGTCTCCTTGTGACATTGAAGCGATGACAGAGCGGAGAGATTCCATCCGAAACCGTCTGGTGCTCACATGTCTGTTGAGTAGTTTGAGGTCCAGAACGGGACGGAACGAGCCGTCCTTCTTTGGCACCACAAACAAGTTGGAGTAAAAGCCGCGACCATGTTCCTGGAGGGGAACAGGGATCACAACTCCTTCTGTTTTCAGAGCGTTCACCGCCTGAAAAAGTTCATCGGCTCGCTCGGGGGGGCGGAGATGTTTTGAAGAAACGAGTCGGAGGGCGAGAGCTGAACTCTATCCTGTAACCGTGAGACAGAATGTCTCTCACCCATCGGTCTTGAACATGTGGCCACCAGGCGTCGCAAAAGCGGGAGAGCCTGCCACCGACCGAGGATGCGGTTCGGGAATGCCGAGAGTCATGAGGAGGCCGCCTTGGAAGCAGTGCCTCCTGCGGCCTTTTGGGGGCGTGACTTAGCCCGCCACGCATAGGAGTTCCTCCGGCCTGCTGGACGAAGAGGATTGGGGCTTGGCGGAGGGACGAAAGGACCGAAACCTCGATTGTATCTGTCGCTGCTGAGGTCTCTTTGGTTTGGACTGCGGTAAGGAGGAGTCCTTTCCCTTAGATTCCTTAATCTCATCCAATCGTTCGCCAAACAATCGGTCGCCAGCAAACGGCAAACCGGTTAAGAACCTCTTGGAGGCCGAATCTGCCTTCCATTCGTGCAGCCATATGGCCCTGCGGACTGCCACAGAGTTAGCAGATGCCACCGCTGTACGGCTAGCAGAGTCTAAAACTGCGTTCATGGCGTAGGAAGAAAAAACTGACGCCTGGGAAGTCAAAGACGTAACCTGCGGAGCAGAATTACGTGTAACCGCATTAATCTCAGCCAGACAAGCCGAGATAGCTTGTAGTGCCCACACGGCTGCAAAGGCCGGGGCAAAAGACGCGCCCGTGGCTTCATAGATGGATTTCATCAGGAGCTCTGCCTGTCAGTGGCATCCTTTAGCGATGATCCATCTGCAACCGATACCACAGATCTAGCCGCCAATCTAGAGACTGGGGGATCCACCTTGGGACAACCCTTAACAACGTCAGAAGGGAAGGGGTAACGTGTGTCAGTAAGGCGCTTAGTAAAGCGCTTGTCCGGAACCGCTCTGGGCTTCTGGACAGCATCTCTGAAGTTAGAGTGATCGAAAAACGCACTCCGTGTACGTTTAGGGAACCGAAACTGGTGTTTCTCCTGCTGAGAAGTCGACTCCTCTACAGGTGGCGGTGGGGGAGAGATATCCAACACCTGGTTGATGGACGAGATAAGATCATTTACTATGGCGTCCCCTTCAGGTGTATCAAGATTGAGGGCAACGTCAGTGTCAGAGCCCTGAGCAGCGACGTCCGCCTCGTCCTCCAGAGAGTCCTCCCGCTGGGAACCTGAGCAGCGTGAAGAAGTCGGGGAAGATTCCCAGCGTGCCCGCTTAGCCGGTCTGGGACTGTGGTCCGGGCCGGAGTCCTCCACGTGAGACCTAGGGTCCCCCCTGGGAACGTGCTGCGGCGCGGGCAGAGAGGGGCCTGGGGGTGAAGATCCAACAGGGCCCGGGGCCTGTGTAGGGACCGGTCTGGACTGCAAAGCTTCAAGCAGCTTGGCAGACCATTTGTCCATAGACTGAGCCATGGACTGTGAGAGTGACTCAGAGTTTTTCAGCAAAAACTGCAAACTCTGTCCCTGCCGCCTGGACAGGGGGAGCAAGGGATTCTACCTGAGCCGAGGGGCCCACTAGTGACCGAGGCTCCGGTTGTGGAAGCAAAACAGGGGTTGAGCATTGCTCACAGTGAGGGTAGGTGGAACCCGCAGGTAACTTAGCCGCACAAGAGGTACAGGTCGCAAAATAACCCTGTGTCTTGGCACCCTTGCTCCTTGTGGACGACATGCTGTTGTCTCCCAGGAGAGTGATCACTGAGGGTATATGGGAAGGGTATACAGCCCGACCGAACAGAAATATATAAATATATATAGTATCTATTCCGGCACCCTAAGGGGACCAGCACCGGGTGACCGGTGTGGCTTACGGACCGCTAAAAAGCGGAGTGTGTGTCCTCCAGATTCCCTGCCTTTGGTCTCCCAGCGTTGCAGAGCTCTTTCCAGGAAATCTTCCACAGGCAGAATGCCAAAGAAATGGCTGCCGGAGCTCTCAGGGGAGGAGAGGAGCCGTGGGCGGCGCTAGAAAAGTGCGGGAATCTGGAGTCCCCACAGTGATCAGTGAGGGGGGGAGGAACATACAGGAAGCCCTGGCCCTCACAGCCGACGTCAGGTCGGCAGTCCCGCCCTTATCCCTGATAGACAGGCCTGGGGGCGGGAGTTTTGCTACTAGGCCGCAATATAAGCCGGGGACTAAATTTAATACCGCGGCCGACAAACAGGCGCGGTCGGCGCGGAAGTCCGCCGGCCGACACAAATAAGCAGCTGCTGCAGCGTCCGGGATGAAGGCGCTCCATGCACATCCCCCATGGGGGTACAGAGTACTTTAGTGATGCAGGGCCCGGTCCCTGAGGATAAACAAACTCCTGTCCGACAGATTCCCCCAGGGGCTGCGGAGGGAGCACGGTCCCAGTGACTGGATGACCGCTCAGGATCCCACTTCTCCCAGAGCCGCTAAGGGATGGTGAAGGAGATGGCATGAGGCTCCTGCCTTTGTACCCGCAATGGGTACCTCAACCTTAACAGCACCGCCGACATAGTGGGGTTAGAAGGGAACATGCCGGGGGCCCCGTGTGGGCCCACTTTTCTTCCAACCGATATAACTAAAATGAGATGATGAGTGGATGTGTGCCTCCTTCCACACAAAGCATAAAACTGAGGAGCCCGTGATGCACGGGAGGGTGTATAGGCAGAGGGGAGGGGTTACACTTTTTAAAGTGTAATACTTTGTGTGGCCTCCGGAGGCAGAAGCTATACACCCAATTGTCTGGGTCTCCCAATGGAGCGACAAAGAAAATGGGATCAGTTTTATACTCCGGTGTGGTCTTACTAAAGGGGGGCAGCAGTAGTGGTGAAGCGGGGTCACAGGAGGAGGAGGCAGCAGCGGCTGAGTGGCGTCAGCAGGCCGGTGCGGTGAGCATCCCAGTCTGTCCGCGGTCCCGTTTAAATGAGGGCGCTTGGAGCGGTGCATGTGCAGATGGAGCTTTCATCCATCAGCTTCATCTGCACACGCGCTGACTCCCAGTGCCATTATTTGAAACTGGGACCGAGGACACACGCCGGCCTGCAGGACAGAGAGGCAGCCGGCACCGACAGGCATCCGGCTGCCCGCACACAGCCACCACTGGTAAGCTATATTCGGATTTTAAGATGCACCCCTCATTTTCCTCCAATTTTTGGGAAGAAAAGTGCGCCTTATAATCTGAAAAATACGGTATATATACATATACACACACACACACATATACACACACACACACACACACACACATATATACACACACACACATATATACACACACACACATATATACACACACACACATATATACACACACACACATATATACACACACACACACATATACACACACACACATATACACACACACACATATATACACACACACATATATACACACACATATATACACACACATATACACACACACACATATACACACACACATACATATACACACACACACATATATACACACACACACACACACACACACATATATACACACACACACACACACACACACATACACACACACACACACACACACACACACACATACATACACATACACACATATATACATATACACACACATACACAGAAGAACACCTCTGCGTACTAAGCCAGAATGGACAATCTTCACAATACTGATATACAATACCTGAGGGGAGAATTTGGTCTCGTTCTTTTAAAGTTATCCACGGCCTCTGAGGAAGCTGTTCTGGATGAACTGCAAGTGTACAAGAAAAGTGTGAGGAGACATCACCATTACCACTGGTCCTGAATAGTGACAAAAGATTGGCATATTAATAATGAAGGCATCGTCACATTAGCAGAGGCTGAAAACATGGACACATGAAATTTAAAGTATGGATCCCCAAACCCTGAAGCTAAGCAAAGACAAGAATTCTTGGAGGAATCCTCAGCTCACCCTAAACTAGTTATCTTCCCATATACTCATGGCTAATAGTTACTGAATGGGAAGGAGATGAGACCCTCGCCCTATCACATTTTCCCCTTGTGGTACAGGAGATAAGGCAAGTTTACACCCAAGAGGCCATGATGGCTTTACAGGAGTAATCAACGTTTTTAATCAGGATCATTTGGGACAACTTAATTACCTTTTTTAGCCCATTTTTGTGAAATGAACAAAAACCACAATAGTGCTATTGTTTGTAATGATGCAAGCCATCAATTGATAATGGTATTTAATCATTATTGAACACCAAAATAAACAGAAATCTAATGTTTTCTTTCATAATAAAACCATTTATATTGGGGGAAACGTTTTTGGGACAGACTTCTGTAGACCAAACGTGGGCCACTGGGGTGAACTCCCCTCCCCCCTAAATGCTGCTACTGAGTTATGTGGTTAACTTGCTGGAGCCAAAGTAAGCTCTAATCACAACATCTGCAGCATGAGCAGGGCTATGAGACATATTAGACAGCCGAACCGCCCAGTCAGAATTAGGCTGCTTTCACACTACGTTTTTTTAGCATGCGTCATGAACGTTTTTTTGCTGCAAAAGCGGATCCTGTTTTTGCAAAGAAAAACGTATGCAAACATGTGTTATTTTGCAGGATCCTGTCACTTTAAGTTTATGGGCGGGCATTTGAGTCATGTGATTGGGAGTGAAGGGAACTGAACGTGAAAGCCTGTGAGCCAACATCTGACAGCTGCGGAGGCTCGTAACCAAGGTAAACATCGGGTAACTTGCTTGGATACCCAATATTTACCTTGGTTACGAGTGTCCTCCGCGTGAGGGAGGGGGAGCGAGGGAGGGGGGAGAGAGACTGATCACGCGAGGCTGGTTTCTGGGCATGCTCAGTAGACCAAGCAGGATCCAGTCTATCAGCATGCCAGTGTTCACATGCGTTTGCATGCTGTTTAGTCAGGATCCAGCAATTCGCAGTATTTGGACGCAGCTCAAACGCTACAAGTAGAGTTTTTGAAAAAAGTTGAAAACTGCAAGTCGCTGGATCCTCACTATAACGCACGCAAACGCATGTGAACGCATGTTCGACGCGAGTCCATTGCAAATGCATTGAAATGAAAACACATTTGCACTGGATCCGTTTTTGCGTTAGAAAAAACGTTCATGACCCATGTTAAAAAGACGTAGTGTGAAAGCAGCCTTAGATTGATGGGCTCTGACACCCCACAGGTCAGCTGTAGGATCTAAACAATGAACAAACTTCCATGCAATTATAAAACGTTTAACCCTCTTCAAAAGTTTGTCTTTCAAAAAATATTTGGTTTTCCAATAAAATTGATGTTAGCTGCAAGTGTACTATGAGAATCACATCAATACCACGGAAGCAGATTTAACTTCTGATTAGTCCTTCAAGTCCTATCTACAGGAATGGATTTCCATTACCCAAACACATACATACAAAACAAACATAGGTATCTCATTCTAAACTTTTAAGACTGGTCTTCCAAAGTATCGGACTTGGAATCCTGCCATTGCTGGGGTAAGAGTATGACTATGTAGAAGAGCTAAAGGTGGACACCTGCTAGATTGTCAAGCATGTAGTTCAGTAGCTTTCTGATCCCATCTGGCTCCTGGTACAGACTGAGAATATCCTGTGATAAAGGATTGCCTGGAGAGAAAAAAAAAATATATAAATTAATGATCATAGAGGAGACAGATTGTGTACACAATCTATGACAACATGCATAAAACTTACCTTTTAAACCCAGTGTCTGAAGCCTGAACAGTCGCCCCAGCTCATAAGGTAAAACCCGTAACAGATTGTTATTTAAAAGCAATTCCCTGTATGGAGAGAGAAGCCATGATTAGAAATTCATTTAGGCCTTGTGCGCACGCTGCGTTTTTAGTGCAGTTTGTGGTCCTAAACTGCCTGTATGACCTTCCCCAGCAAAGTTTGAGAAATCTAAAAGATTGTGCGCACATTGCTCTTGTTTCCTGCAGTTTTGGTGGCAGAAAAAAAGCAGCAGCATGTCACCTTTCTGCGTTTTGCCATTGACAATGTTAAAAAAAAAAAAACAAAACAAAACAAACACACACGCGGCAAAAGCGCAGTTTCAGCCAGAGGAGAGTTTTTGTGCCAGAGGGTGCGTTTTTCGCTGGAGAAGCAAAACTGCAGTGTGCGCACATATCTCAAAACCCCATCTTCATAACAATGGCAATCTTACCATGCTCACTCATTAATTAAATGGGTTGTCCACTGCTTTGACACTGATGACCTATCCTGAGGATAGGCAATCAATGTCTGATCGGCCGAAGTCAGACATTCCGCCCCCCCCCCCACCGATACGCTGTTCACTGTCCCGGCAGCAGGCAATGCTCAGTTCTAGCGCTGCTCAGTCTTTATAGTGGCCACAGCCGGGTACTGCACATCCACCTCCCATTCTAATCAATCGGAAGCGGATCTGCAGTACCCGGCTGCTATCAGAAGATTGAGCAGCTCCGGAACTGAGCATTTCTGGCTAACTACTGCCACCGCGGGGACCGAGAACAGCTGATCGGCGGGGGTGCGGAGTATCGGACATCAGATATTTGACGACCTATCCTTAGGATTGGTTATAAAGTAGTGGACAAGACAAGAATCTGAACTGTAATGTGTTTTTTTAAAGTTAATGGCAACATAATGGAAAGAAGGGAATTTTGTTTACTTACCGTAAATTCCTTTTCTTCTAGCTCCTATTGGGAGACACAGACAATTGGGTGTATAGCTTCTGCCTCCGGAGGCCACACAAAGTATTACACTGAAAAGTGTAACCCCTCCCCTCTGCCTATACACCCTCCCGTGCATCACGGGCTCCTCAGTTTTGGTGCAAAAGCAGGAAGGAGGAAACTTATAAATTGGTCTGGGGTAAATTCAATCCGAAGGATGTTCGGAGAACTGAAACCATAACCAAAAGAACAATTCAACATGAACAACATGTGTACACAAAAGAACAACCAGCCCGAAGGGAACAGGGGCGGGTGCTGGGTCTCCCAATAGGAGCTAGAAGAAAAGGAATTTACGGTAAGTAAACAAAATTCCCTTCTTTGTCGCTCCATTGGGAGACCCAGACAATTGGGACGTCCAAAAGCAGTCCCTGGGTGGGTAAAAGAATACCTCAATAAAAGAGAGCCGAAAAACGACCCCTTCCTACAGGTGGGCAACCGCCGCCTGAAGAACTCGCCTACCTAGACTGGCATCTGCCGAAGCATAGGTATGCACTTGATAGTGTTTTGTGAAGGTGTGCAGACTAGACCAGGTAGCTGCCTGACACACCTGCTGAGCCGTAGTCCGGTGTCGCAATGCCCAGGACGCACCCACGGCTCTGGTAGATTGGGCTTTCAGGCCCGAAGGAAGAGGAAGCTCCGAAGAACGGTAGGTTTCAAGAATCGGTTCCTTGATCCACAGAGCCAAGGTTGACTTGGAAGCCTGCGAACCCTTACGCTGGCCAGCGACCAGGACAAAGACCGCATCTGAACGGCGCAGGGGCGCCGTGCGAGACACGTAGAGCCGGAGTGCTCTCACTAGATCTAATGAATGCAAATCCTTTTCACACTGGTGAACTGGATGAGGGCAAAATGACGGTAAGGAGATATCCTGATTGAGATGAAAAGGAGATACCACCTTAGGGAGAAACTCCGGGACAGGACGCAGAACCACCTTATCCTGGTGAAAAACCAGGAAAGGGGATTTGCATGACAGCGCTGCAAGCTCCGACACTCTTCGGAGTGAGGTAATTGAGATAAACCCGACGACGCTAGGAGCCAGGACTCAGTGGCCACACAGTCAGGTTGAGGGCCGCAGAATTCAGATGGAAAAACGGCCCTTGTGACAGCAGGTCTGTGCGGTCTGGAAGCGCCCACGGCTGACCCACCGTGAGATGCCACAGATCCGGGTACCACGACCGCCTCGGCCAATCTGGAGCGACGAGAATGGCGCGACGACAGTCGGATCTGATCTTGCGTAACACTCTGGGCAACATCGCCAGAGGAGGAAACACATAAGGGAGTCGAAACTGCGACCAATCCTGAACAAACGCGTCCGCCGCCAGAGCTCTGTGATCTTGAGACCGTGCCATGAAGGCCGGGACCTTGTTGTTGTGCCGTGACGCCATGAGATCGACGTCCGGCGTTCCCCAGCGGCGACAGATCTCTCGAAACACGTCTGGATGAAGAGACCATTCCCCCGCATCCATGCCCTGACGACTGAAAATCTGCTTCCCAGTTTTCTACGCCCGGGATGTGAACTGCGGAGATGGTGGAGGCTGTGGCTTCCGCCCACAGCAGAATCCGTCGGACTTCCTGGAAGGCTTGACGGCTGCGCGTGCTGCCCTGGTGGTTGATGTACGCGACCGCCGTGGCGTTGTCCGACTGTATGCGGATCTGCCTGCCCTCCAGCCACCGATGGAACGCCTTTAGGGCTAGATACACTGCCCTTATCTCCAGAACATTGATCTGAAGGGAAGACTATCGGAGTCCAGGTTCCCTGAGCCCTGTGGTGGAGAAAAACCGCTCCCCACCCTGACAGGCTCGCGTCCGTCGTGACCACAGCCCAGGTTGGGGGTAGGAAGGATTTTCCCTGCGACAGAGAGTTGGGAAGGAGCCACCACTGAAGTGACGTCTTGGTTGCAAGGGAAAGAGACGTTCCTGTCGAGGGACGTCGACCTCCTGACCCATTTGCAGAGAATGTCCCACTGGAGTGGCCGCAGATGGAATTGCGCGAAGGGCACTGCCTCCATTGCTGCCACCATCTTCCCCAGGAAGTGCATGAGGCGCCTCAAGGGGTGTGACTGACCCCGAAGAAGAGATTGCACCCCTGTCTGCAGCGAAAGCTGTTTGTCCAGCGGTAGCTTGACTACCGCTGAGTGAGTATGAAACTCCATCCCGAGGTAAGTCAGTGATTGGGTCGGTGTCAACTTTGACTTTGGGAAGTTAATGAGCCACCCGAACTGCTGGAGAGTCGCCAGAGCGACGGTCAGGCTGCGCTGACACGCCACCCGGGAGGGTGCCCTGAGTAGGAGATCGTCTAAGTAAGGGATCACCGAGTGTCCCTGAGAGTGTAGGACCGCCACAACGGATGCCATGACCTTGGTGAAGACCCGTGGGGCTGTCGCCAGGCCGAAAGGCAGTGCCATGAACTGAAGGTGTTCGTCCCCGATGGCGAAACGCAGGAAGCGTTGATGTTCGGGTGCGATCGGCACATGGAGATAAGCATCCTTGATGTCGATTGATGCTAGGAAGTCTCCTTGTGACATCGAAGCGATGACCGAGCGGAGAGATTCCATCCGAAACCTTCTGGTGCTCACATGCCTGTTGAGCAGTTTGAGGTCCAGAACGGGACGGAATGATCCGTCCTTCTTTGGCACCACGAACAAGTTGGAGTAGAAGCCGTGACCATGTTCCTGAGGGGGAACGGGAATCACCACTCCTTCTGTCTTCAGAAGGCCCACAGCCTGAAAAAGTGCGCCGGCCCGAGATGGGGGCGGAGATGTTCTGAAGAAACGAGTCGGAGGACGAGAGCTGAACTCTATCCTGTAACCGTGAGACAGAATGTCTCTCACCCATCGGTCTTGGACATGTGGCCACCAGGTGTCGCAAAAGCGGGAGAGCCTGCCACCGACCGAGGATGCGGTTCGGGGAGGCCGAAAGTCATGAGGAGGCCGCCTTGGAGGCAGTGCCTCCGGCGGTTTTTTGGGGGCGTGACTTGGACCGCCACGCATAGGAGTTCCTCTGGCCCTTCTCCGGCCTGTTGGACGAGGAGGATTGGGACTTGGCTGAGGGCCGAAAGGACCGAAACCTCGGTTGTATTTTCCGTTGCTGAGGTCTCTTCGGTTTGGACTGGGGTAAGGACGAGTCCTTTCCCTTGGATTCCTTAATAATTTCATCCAATCGTTCGCCAAACAATCGGTCGCCAGAAAACGGCAAACCGGTTAAGAACTTCTTGGAAGCAGAGTCTGCCTTCCATTCGCGTAGCCACATGGCCCTGCGGACTGCCACCGAATTAGCTGATGCTACCGCTGTACGGCTAGCAGAGTCCAGGACGGCGTTCATGGCGTAGGACGAAAAAGCAGACGCCTGAGAAGTCAAAGACGCAACTTGCGGAGCAGAGGTACGTGTGACCGCATTAATCTCAGACAGACAAGCTGAGATAGCTTGGAGTGCCCACACGGCTGCAATGGCCGGGGCAAAAGACGCGTCTGTGGCTTCATAGATGGATTTCACCAGGAGCTCTATCTGCCTGTCAGTGGCATCTTTGAGCGATGAGCCATCTGCAACTGATACTACAGATCTAGCCGCCAGTCTAGAGACTGGAGGATCCACCTTGGGACATTGAGCCCAACCCTTAACTACGTCAGAGGGGAAGGGGTAACGTGTGTCATTAAGGCGCTTAGTAAAGCGCTTGTCCGGAAATGCTCTGTGCTTCTGGACAGCATCTCTGAAGTTAGAGTGATCGAAAAACGCACTCCGTGTACGTTTGGGAAACCTAAACTGGTGTTTCTCCTGCTGCGAAGCCGACTCCTCTATAGGTGGAGGTGGGGGGAGAAAGATCTAGCACCTGGTTAATGGACCATATAAGATCATTTACTAAGGCGTCCCCCTCAGGTGTATCAAGATTGAGGGCAACGTCAGGGTCAGAGCCCTGAGCTGCGACGTCCGCCTCGTCCTCCAGAGAGTCCTCAAGCTGAGACCCCGAGCAGCGTGAGGAAGTCGGGGAAGATTCCCAGCGAGCCCGCTTAGCCGGTCTGGGACTGTGGTCCGTGCAGGAGTCCTCCACGTGAGACCTAGGGGCCACCCCAGGAGCACGCTGCGGCGCAGACCGTGAGGGGCCTGGAGGCGATGATCCAACAGTGCCCGGGGCCTGTGTAAGGACTGGTCTGGACTGCAAGGCTTCTAGTAGCTTGGCAGACCATTTGTCCATAGACTGAGCCATGGATTGTGAAAGCGACTCAGTTTCTCAGCAAAAACTGCAAACTCTGTCCCTGCCGCCTGGACAGTGGAAGCAGGAGGGTCTGCCTGATCCGAGGGGCCCACTAGTGACCGAGGCTCCGGCTGAGCAAGTGCAACAGGGGTCGAGCATTGCTCACAGTGAGGGTAGGTGGAACCCGCAGGTAACTTAGCCGCACAAGAGGTACAGGTTGCAAAAAAACCCTTTGCCTTAGCGCCCTTGCTCCTTGTGGACGACATGCTGTTTTCTCCTAGGAGAGTGATCACTGAGGGTATATAGCCAAAAGTAAACAACCCGGCCGAACAGAGAAAATATATGTGTATATATGTGTATGTGTATATATATATATATATGTGTATATATATATATATATATATATATATATATATATATATATATATATATATATATATATATATATATATATATATATATATATATACATATACATATACATATACATATACATACTCCGGCACCCTAGGGGGACCAGCACCGGGTGACCGGTGTGGCTTACCGACCGCTCAAAGCGGAGTGTGTGTCCACCAGATTCCCTGCCTTAGGTCTCCCAGAGCTCGTTCCTGAAATCCTCCACCGGCAGAATGTGTGTAAAAATGGCTGCCGGAGCTCTCAGGGGAGGGAGCCGTGGGCGGCGACTAGTAAAGTGCGGGAATCTGGGGCCCCACAGTGATCAGTGAGGGGGGGGAGGAAACCTAAAGTATGCTCCAGCCCTCACTGCCGACGTCAGGTCGACCGTCCCGCCTTTACCCCTGACTGGCAGGCCCGGGGGCGCGAGTTATGGTACTAGGCCGCAATGAAGCCGGGGACTAAATTTAATACCGCGGCCGACAAACAGGCTCGGTCGGCGCGGAAGTCCCGGTCTTCACAAACCAGCAGCTGCTGCGTCTGTGAAACAAGCGCTCCATGCACAGTCCCCATGGGGACACAGAGTACCTTTAGATGCAGGGCCCTGTCCCTGAGGATACATAGACTCCTGTCCGGCAGATTCCCACCACAGGGGCTGCGGAGGGAGCCCGGTCCCAGTGAATGGATGACCGGTCAGGATCCCACTTCTCCCAGAGCCTCTAAGGGATGGTGAAGGAAAACGGCATGTGGCTCCAGCCTCTGTACCCGCAATGGGTACCTCAACCTTAACAGCACCGCCGACATAGTGGGGTGAGAAGGGAGCATGCCGGGGGGCCCTGTGGGGGCCCTTTTTTCTTCCAGCCGATAAAATCAGCAGCTGCTGCTGACTAAAATGGGAATGCATGAGTGGATGTGTGCCTCCTTCCACACAAAGCATAAAACTGAGGAGCCCGTGATGCACGGGAGGGTGTATAGGCAGAGGGGAGGGGTTACACTTTTCAGTGTAATACTTTGTGTGGCCTCCGGAGGCAGAAGCTATACATCCAATTGTCTGGGTCTCCCAATGGAGCGACAAAGAAATTATAACTATATATCACCAAAACACAAACCGTATTCATCCAAAAAGGGGTGGCATGGTGAGCACTCACCTGAGAGACACAACGTTCCCTAGCTCTGCTGGTAAACTTCTGAGCTTATTGGAAGAGAGGTCCAAATAAACCAGATTGTGGAGCTTGGCAATATCAGGTGGAATACGAGAGAGGTTGTTATCACTGAGGTGCAACACTGTTAAGTGCGTCAACGACCATAGCGATGTGCTTAAACTGCGCACCCTCCCTGAGGGGACAAAGAAAGTGATAAGATAAACACTTTAAATGTGGATTTCACTCAAATTGCAATAAAAAAAAATAATTGTGAAAATACCCAAAAAACTTCTTACCTATCAGATCCGTCCCATTTTGTGTTTTCAGGTGGAAGCAATATTTATTTTTTCACCTAGGCATTCAAAAAGCCATAATCCTTTGTATTTCTCTGTTAAACTTGCCTTAGAATAACACCTCACATGGTTGCGTTGTATCAGAGGCACCAAATAGGGATAAATAACTTACTAACGCAAAAAGAGTATACCGATATTACAGTGGCATCAGATGATTCTTTTTGTGAGGTAAAACATTTCCCTGCCTGTTAAAAATGTTTTACCTTAAAAGGACAAAATATTTGCCATCCTGTGCTGCTACGACCATGACTTGGAGGCCACTGCGCCACACAAGGTCGCGACCTTATAATGCAGTGACCTCTGGGACACGGATGCTGCCAGAATTCACAGAAATACAGCACAGCCAAATGGCAGAGTGAAGGAAAAAAAAAAAAAAACTATATGACAGGTGGCAAGCAGCTGGAGGGTGAAGAGTCTTTAAAAACCAATATCACTGTTTTGTCTACTTTGTCAGGCGTGACTCATCTCTTGATCTCACTATAGACCAGGTTATCTATATTTTTTTTTTTTTTTTAATGGTACCATTTTGGGGTGCATGCAGCTTTTAGATGACTTATCGAGGTGGGAAAAACAAAAAAAAAAAAAAAAGCTACTATGGCATTGTTTCTTTTTGCAACGTTCTCAGACCAAGATAAATTAGTTCTAAGGATTATTATGAAAGTGGCAATATCAAGTGTGTTATTTATTTTTTAAATGAAAGTACTTACTAGTCTCAAAAGGGAACATTCACAGTATTTAAAGGGAACCTGTCAGCAGAAACTTTGCACTAAACCTAAAAGTTTCCCCTTCTGCAGCTCCTGGGCTGCATTCTAGAAAGGTTCCTGTTATTGTGCCCCCTAGACCAAAATAAATACTTTATAAAGTGGTACCTTTTCCTATGCAAATCTTGTTAATCGTACATGGGGGCGGTCTGTCTGGTGTCAGTTATTCTGCCTCCTGCCGCTTTACGCTGTCCCCCATCGCTCAATTTCATACTTCAGGACACCGTCCAGAGCGCCCGAGGTCTCTCACATGCGCCGTGCCACTCTAGCGGGACTGTGCACAATGTGACCGCTGGTGACGTGTTGCGCATGCATGAGATTATGGACGGCGCTGTGATTTTCATCAGCAAGTACCCGCCCATAATCTCGTGCCCGTGCTTTCCCCTCTGCCTCCACCGTTCTGCGCAAGCGCTGGCCAGATGACCCCACGTCACCTCTTTCCCATCTGCTCCAATTATATATGACTTGTGCAGCACTCCAGGTCCACTCCAATCCTAGCACTCTGCAAGGGATCATACCTCAAAATACGTACGGTAAACTAGTTTTTTTCTCTTTGGACTGTACTCTGCTTCTTTCTCCTCCATGCTCTACTATCTTTCCCATGATGCATCAGTACAGCATCACATTGGAAGCTCAAGCCAGTAAAATCTGCCTGCTGCCACTGAATATTCTCCTAGATGAGCCAGTATAATGCAGAGGACACTGCTCAGCCTCCCTTTATGGTGTACTGAATCTAACTGGCACTAATAATCAGATAGTTTCCCCCTGTGGAGAGAATGTGTGATATATTCCATACAATTTCATTATAGAGACTAACTGAAATGGCGACCTCCCGAAGAGAACAATCCATGTCAATTCAAGGGGGCTACTATGTGATCCATGGCCTAACAAATTACCATTACATTTTATGACAAATAGAAACTATAAAGCAATACCAGCTGACCTATTAAGAAAAAAATTTAATAAAAAACACAATTCTAGTGACAGAATGAATTTAGTAGCCAATTCAATAGATCTCAAAATTAAAAAGTAAAAGGGGGCAGGACCACCTTACCAGAGATTTCTAATTCATCCCAGTGAGACTTCTTGCCGTTGGCCACCTCTTCTGCTGACATGATGGTATATATTCTACGAGGATCAGGAGGGTCATATTTTTCTTTGGGCATCCCTGTTAATCTAAAAACATGGGTAGAAAGAAAAGCAAGACAGTCAGAATAAGTTTCCAGTAACATGAAAAATAAAGCTTTACATCAGAAGACTGCACCAAAATCGGTCTTTCAGAGCAAAGACATTTCCCCACTCCTCCCATCTATTTTTAATAAAGTCTTAAAAATCCCATTCATAACATCATTGTTCATGATTTTTTTGAGGGTCCCATACCAAGATGACATGAAATACCATATACATATATCCCCCCGATGTACACAGGAACCTGTAAAGACATACATCAGAAACATCTTTAGGGAACTGTCAAATAATAAAACTAAAAGGAAATTCCATAACATCACAAATACAGTTAACTTGCAAATCATTTATTAATATTACCTTCCTAGACAAAACCAAAGGGCTCATGCGCACGTTGCGTACTCACATGCATTTACGCTGCGTATTGCACCGCAAATGCATGCATCTCCTGCACAATCTATGTAGATTGTGCATGATACGTGCGCACGTTGCTTTTATGAACGCAGCAATTTGGATGCTAAAATTTTGACTCAAATCTGTGCGTTCATAAAAGCAACATGTCAATTATTTGTGCGCTCTGGTTGCAGCTCCCACTGTCTATGGTGGGGCAGCCGCCATAGAGCATGAAATCGGCTTTTTTTTAACAAAAAACTGCATTATGCAGTCTTTCTGCAGCGATTTGACGTGCACATGTGCTGTCACGTGATCACAGCAATTAGGTGGCAAGATCAAAATAGATACATAAATAAGTGGTATTGCTGTGTTTGTACTGACCTGAAGAATAAAAAACTTTACCACTTATGACCATGCCCAAAAAACAACAAAAAAAAACAAAACAAAACACACACCTCTTAATTACTGTTTCTTCATGATTCTGAGTTGCAAAAGCAGAATAAAATGTTAAAAAAAATAGTGGCCTCAAAATGGTACCAATGAAAACTTCAACTCATCCTGGAAAACAACCAAATCCAAACTTTACGGTCATTTTTTAGCGTGATGGCAGCAAAAAAAACAAAAAAAAAAAACAAACCACCACACCCCCCCACCCCACACACACCCCCACCACACAACCACACACCACCACCCACCACCACAAATCTGGTATCTCTAATTGTTCTGAAAGGAGGAAGGTGGTCACCTAATCATATATGCCGCAAGCTAAACAGCATAAAAAATAAAGCCAATTCATGAACTGCTGTTGACTTGTTCATTCTGCCTCCCAAAGATGGCAGTACAGTGCAGCTCACATTTATTCTACACTCTATGATGAGTGTACATATACACACACTTCTCTGAAACTTTGAATCCTTCTAAACTTCCGAACAAAAAAAAAAAATAGTTTTTAAAAATAAACTGGGAAATGTTATTTAGTAACTATTTTGTGTGATACCATACCACAATATCCCTTGTATGGAATATTCTAGTTATGGTATTTGGATGAATTGGCTTGGATTGATTATCCCTTGTATGGAAAATTAACTGTTTTGTGTGACATAACTCTTGGATTTATGGGCATAAAAACGAAAAGTTTGAAAATGGCGAAGTTCTCATTTTTTTTGCAAAATTTTCAATATTTTCAGAGAAAAAAAAAATATCTGGCTAAATTTACCACTAACATGAAGTACAATATGTTATGTAAAAGAAAAAAAAAAACCTCAGTCATGGGATCCATTGAGCAGAGTTCTAACCAGTCAAAGTGACACTGGTCAGAATTCCAAAAATGACCTGTGGGGGGAGAAGAGAAGTTACTTAATAGGCCTTAGAGTTCCACAATTGGATGTATTTGGTCAATCACAAATTCAGCATACTGGAATAGGTTATGCAAGAGCAGAGAAGAAAAAACAAACATGGCCCAATTTAAATATGTAATAAAGGACAACACTGGAATTCATACAGCGCATGCTTAGAGCTTTCTAAACCTAATGAGGGACCGAAGGTAATAAAGTACACCCTCAAAAGAGATGGAATATGATAACCAAAAATAATGAAAACTACAACAATAACAAAATGGATCACTCCTCCTGAGGTGGGTGGTGCCAAACTGAGGAATATTTCTGCACAATGACTTCTTCTAGGGAAGGAGAAGGGGGGGCGGGGCGGGTGTCACCACACCTGCAAAAGGATATTTTTGTATCAGTCACCACCCAATCATGAACAACATCAGCAACACGGCATGTAACTGCCCACTTCATTGGAGGAGAGTAGAACGGCAGAACAGGTGAGCCAGGCTTCAACCAATATAAGGTGTGGGTAGTGTGAATCTAGAACCCCATTCATTGGTGCACAGCATGACAGGACAGGGGAGGCACATCACAGCGCATGTCAGCTAAGGATGCGGCCAAGAGACCCGAATCCCTGTCCACATATGGACCAGCGAGCATGAAGTCAGATCACATAACTGGAGCACCTGCACAGGAATAAGGCTGCCAACTCACAGCACACGTGTGTACCAAGTGCAAGGTTGCCATGGACGCCAGAATGATAAATAAGGGCATGTGATGTAACCATGGGAACTATAAACTTAAAAGGCTGGTCCAAAACCAAAAGTAAATTTAATTGGAAATCCCTATTTGATGCTATAATTAAGCTATTATCTAATATACTTTTAATAAAGACTCCCTTACTGTTCTCCAAATACACAGATAAAAATAAATCTATTTCTTGTCTGATGAGTGGTTTGAGAATCCCGCAGCATGGTCAGAGGGCAGAGTCTGTGGCAGTGATGGCGGCCCATGTCTCCTTTCTGAAACAAGTGTTATGACACTCGTAGGGGGCTGCTCTGTGCAGTCTGCACAGTCCCTGCATTGTTGTCGGCTCAGATCAGTAATCTGCAGGAAACTGATTTCTATACCCAGCATGCAGGAGACCGGTGACGTCACCACTGAGGGGAGTGCTAGGCTCCTGCATGAGGGAATAGACCAACAGATTAATACAGATCAGACGACAGAGTGGGCACAGACTGCACAGTGCACAGCACAGGGAGGGACAAAACGTCAACCAGGCCCTGAAACTGGCACCACGATGAGGCTTCAGGGAGTGGACAAAGGCTGTGGTTACTGCTACAGACTGCCCCCTGAATACACCGAGTATCCCAGCATGCACTGGGATCCTTAAATAGTCAGCAGACAGGAAAAAGTAAGTGAGGGGGGAGGGGGAGTAGATAAGAAAAAAAATATATAGAATAGTTAGATAATGTAGGTAGGGAGTTTTTAAGCCAAGTGTCAGCCTTGGAGATCATGCAGATATCCCACCAATTTGTCAAGAACAGCGCTCTGCTGCCTCCAGTCAGGGCAATTGCGTATTGTCCTAAGATTGATGAGCAAGGCAGCAGCAGCTTTCACTACAGGCAGATTATTGGGGAGCACAGTGAGGTTATAGTATATATGCAATCATACAAATGGCTCAGATTTATAGAGGGATGAACTCCAAGGAAATGTGGAACAACCATACCCAGCAATGCATCTTCCTCGCATTGACTAAGTTGTCAGTTCAAACTTCTGTATTAGAGAACAGTCACTCACATACCACCCCTCTGGTGACAACATGGCTGGTCATGGGATGTGGCTTCAGTCTTTAGAAATTTATGAGATCCCCAACTTTCAAGATATTTTTGCCCCTGGGAGGTCCCAGGTGGAAGATAGTTATATTTATGATTTACCTTTCTATAGAGATGACACATGGCATGAATAGAATCATCCATTAAGCAATATTAAATTGGGGCTAATCCACTGATTGCACAATTACATACACATGTTAGTCTACTTGGGAATCACAAAGCTGAAACTGTACCTCCCATAGATATCTAAATAGATAGATATCACAATATTCACCAACCGCTGGCCCCAAAATTCTACTTTGATCAGAGGAAGCTGCTTCTTTTGAAAATACACTACTTGGCTTGTAAACACACAAGGTCTGGGATCTGTATGTTCAGAGGCAGATATACCAGTTTTAATTACCTGACCACACCAGGGGAGCCTGGCTGAACAGGGGCCAGATGTAGTGTTAGATTTATTTTTCTTCCTCTATTAATTCCCATATGTTCAATGTGGGGGTAAAAAGGTCTGCATGGATTTTTTTAATTTCTGCATGACAAGTGTATTAAGTTATTTTCTAAGTTATAGCATCAAATATAGGGATTTAAAATGACAACCTTTGCCTTCAGACTACCCCTTTAAAAAGGGAATCTATCAGCAGGTTTTTGATACCTCATTTGACAGCAACAATGTACGCAAGAAGATTCTGAACCCAATGGTGCATCACAAATTAATGGGTGCAGCCGTTCTCACAAAAATCAAAGAATTGAGAGTTAAGCATGTAGCTAAGCCCAGAGAGCTGTCCTGACCACACCTGGCTGTCAGAGCTTGTGCATTGACTCAGGACTGCTCTGCTCCAGCAATGGTAATCACAGGGTAATAATGGCATCAGTATAAGTAAACAATAGCACACAGATGAGAGGCATAGTTGCCTTTTGGTTTTTAAACCTCTACATCATGCTTTCATCAGCTTACAGGCAAAAGGGGATATCATACACTCATGACAATAGGAATCCAAAAAAATAGATTACCAATAAATGTGATGTTTTCAATCTATTTTTTGGATTGCTATTGTCATTAGTGCTGGATACCCCCTTCTGCCTGCATTGACTCCTATCAAGCCAGTTAGCAGGACTGGACTTTCCGTTCACCGCCCGCAACAAGACTTTCTCGGAATGGTGACCTGATTTAATCTTGGAACTTAGTCTTCTGCTTACATAGCACAAACCTGCCGACAGATTCTCTATAACAAGTTATTTGTGGAATTAGCATTAGCCCTCTAGAGCGGGCCAGCTCCAGTAGACATTGGGCAATTCCTCATGGCCAAATTACCCTGCATGTCAGATTTAGCTAGCCAGCCAAACTTTGACATGCATGGTGTACGCAGAAAGCTGGCCATCAATTGTGAGGGCAGAATTATACAGAGCTTAAAGGGAACCTGTCAGCAGAAATTTCCCCTAAAACCTAACAGATTCCCCCTCTGCAGCTCCTGGGCTGCATTCTAGAAAGGTCCCTGTTAGTATTGTGCCCCCTTTCTGACCAAAAAAAAAAGTTTATAAAGTGGTACCTTTTTGGCTTCGGATTCTATAAATGTGACACGGGGGCGGGCTGCCTGATGGCCGTTATTCTGCCCCTTGGTCCTGTATGCCGCCCCCGTCGCTGATTTCCATACTTGTGGACACCGACCACTGCTCCAGCCATCCCCGCACATGCCCAGTGCCCATCTCTCGTGGATGAGCACTGTGCCCAGTGTCACCGCTGGTGACGTGCGCGCAGGGTTTAGATTATGGGCGGTGCTGCTGACCCCACGTCACCTCCTTCCCATCTATTTCCTGCCTCAGGGCAAGATGGGAAGGAGGTGACGTGGGGTCAGCAGCACCGCGCTTGCGCAGAACGAAGGACGCCGAGGGGGAAAGCGCGGTCCCGCGATTATGGGCGGTTGCTTGGTAATAAACATCACAGCACCACCCATAATCTAAACCCTTGCTTGACTACCTGGACAGCAGGTTTACTATTGCTACACTGAAAACCTAAGAAATACATACACATACATATACACATACATACATTTTAAATAATAATACTAATAATAATAAATACTAATATTTTATTTATAGAGGACCATTAATTCGATGGTGCTGTACCTGAGAAGGGGGTTACATACAAAATACATATACAAGTTACAGTAGACCGACTAGTACAGAGGGAAGAGGGCTTACATTCTATAGGATTATGGGGAGGAGAACGTAGGTGGGGTGTAGATTGGGCGGCACCTCCGCACGGTGGTCGGGCGGCAGTGAGTTCATTGTAGATTGTAGGCATTTCTGAACAGGTGGGATAGATAGATAGAGCATGCACCCTGCCCAGTAAGTGACACTGCTGAAGTCACGGTCTGTTTACATTAGGCTTCTCTTCAATTAGTTGGCAAAAAAAATCTGGTGAGATTTTTTTTTCCTAAAGAATCTAAGGGTATGTCGGCACGCTGAGTTTTCGGAGCAGATGTTTTCTGCACTAAAATACTCAGCTTTAGGCAAAAAAAATAAAATTATAATATACACACACTTTTGCAATGCTTTTCTTTAGTGAAAAATGGCTGAAAGTGCTATGAAACGCAGGGGGGGGGGGGGACAAAAAAAAAAAAACAACGAATTGACATGCTAAAGATTTTTTTAGCACCCCAAAACCACAAGAGAAAAATAAAAATTAAGTACTGTACTTAAGAAATCTCATTGCCTTTGCTGGCATAAGGAAAGACATACATTTGTCACAAAGATGCACACAAAAAACAAAACAAAAAACACACACACCACGAAGACTGCAGAAGACAGCAACAGGCAAGTATTTTAAACACTACTGTTGAGTTAGACTCAAGTAGGGGTGCAATACAAAAAGTAAACAAAAAAATAATCAGTCAGCAGGTTTTTGTAACCAGATTCAAGGGCATTATACTGTAGGATAAAAAAAAAAAAAAATATAAAAGACCCGGCTTTCAACAATAATCACTTAGTTTACTTGGCTCAGCAGTTGACAGATTTCTTACATGCAGAGCTCAGAAAGCCAACACTGCACGTTCCCAGCTTTCTGTATACATTGTTTATTGACCATGAGTGGCTTAAATAAAAGGAAGTGTGGCCAGGCCAGTCCTGGCAGGCAGCGATTATCTCCTGGTGAGAAAACCTAATGACATTGGTGAATTCAGTGTCCTAACCCCTACATCACACTGTCCTAAGATTAAAAAAAGGTTCTGTCAGCAGGTTCTTGCTATGTAAACGCTAGTGTGTTATTTTAATGGGTTATGAATACTACAGCAAAAATCTCAGGCACTTCCACTGCCAAATTTATGAATGCCATCAGAGTGGGAAGGTGAGGTGCCGGGGGAGGCCACACAGGAACCACCAGCAGATACCACCCTCCCCAGGTTGCAGCAATATTGATGCCACTACTCTGGCTGAACTTGTGACATCACGTTGACTGCTTCCAGTAAGCTCAGTAGCTCCTGCTGTCTACATGGGCATAGCCACTGTGTTCAGTTATTGACATGACATCAGCACTGCAGACATGAACAGACACCAGGGCAGGGGTTGGACCTGGGGAGGAAAATTAAAGCAGGGTTTTTTTTATTAAGGGAACCTGTCACCAGATTTTTCCCTTCTGAGCTGCGGCCACCACCAGTGAGCTCTTATATACAGCATACCAGAATACTATATATAAGAGCCCAGGCCCCTGTATAATGTAAACACCTTTATTATACTCACCTAGGTGGCGGTCTGGTCCAATGGGTGTTGCTAGTGTCGGTCCAACGCCTCCTCCATCTTGTGCAATCGCCGTCCTCCTGCCCAGCCCTGTGTGTATGACTTGTGTCATTCACAATTGTACTCCTGGGCATGCGCACTTTGATTTCTCCTAAGCTGGGTAGAGCAAAATACTAATGCACATGGTCTTTTATCTTTCCTCCTGCCTGCACTTTACAGTATTCTGCACTCAGGCGGGCAGATCAAACTGCGCATGTGCAGAAGCGCAATGGCGGCCTCTGACGTGTCACGCACACGGGCTGGGCAGGAGGATTCAGATTGCACAAGATGAAGGTGGCGTCGGATTGAGAGCAGTGACATCCTTTTGGACCAGCCCCGCCCCTTAGATAAGTATAAAGTTGGGGTTTTTTTCACATGCTATAGAACAACTTAAGCACTTATATATAGTATTCCAGAATGCTGTATATAAGAACTTACTGGTGGTGGCCGCAGCTCATAAGGGAAAAACCTGGTGACCGGTCCCTTTAAACTGCAGCCAGGTGATGGGTTTTCTAAGAGACCCTTTAAAGTTACATCACATCTGCCACATTGATGCTCTTTTAAAGCCAGTGACGAGTGAATCAGAGGGGAAAGGACTGAAAACAAAAAACACATCTGGTATCAATGTATACATTAGGGAGATTTTTCAGTGAATAGATTCATCAGAAAAGATTACCCAATATATTTGCTTGATCTAGAAACCCATGGACAAAACCATGTATCATAGGGTCACAGGCTTGCAATGGTGCAGTATTTTTGATTTACAAAGTGAATAGTAAATGCCATGGTTAGTAAAAGGATGTGCATAGAGAATGTTTTTTCATATTTTTCTTAAAGAGGTTGCCCAGTAACAAACTTTATGAAAAAGTTTGTTTTGTGGCACCGGACCATTCATTATTAATACCGTATACCCTTTTATCATGCTCGAGCAGCACAACCTCTAAGGCTGCTTTCACATCCAGTTACCTGTGAAGTACAATCCGATTTAGTCGATGCGGCGGCCGGATGGAGCCGATGCGGCGCGATTTGCAATGCTTGCCTATGGACGCCGCATGCGGCGTCCTGCAGCAAACACCACATCTGGCCGCCGCATGCGGTTTTTTCCACTGCGCATGCTCAGTAGCCTGCCGCAAGCAACAAAAAACTGACAGGCCGCATGTTAAAAACTTATGCAAAGGATGCGGTTTTGTCGCCGCATCCGTTGCATAGGATTTAGAGCTGGATTGGCCGGCTCTGCTAAAACCAGATGTGTGAAAGCAGCCTTAGCTGGAAACAGCTCTGATGGGGTTGACAACTTCCCCTCTGATCAGCCTATAACCCTGCATCTATCACAACCACTCAAAACTCCATCTAAACCCCTCCTTACTCTATTGTCAGCCACCTTTATCTTGTGGCAGTGCAAGCATGCCGGCTAACACCAATTTCAGCAGCCGGCATATCCACTGCTCCCAATGCCTGGGATTATGCGACTGAGGAGAAGCAAATAGTTCCTTAATCTGCAGGCACATGGGATCGCCTAGCAGCTACAGTAAGCCGGCGGCTGGGTGATCAAGTGTGCTTTTTTAAGAAAATTAATATTCACTGCTGTCATGCCCATAATCCCACCCACCTCTAGGCACCGGCTTCAATAAGAAGAGGTGGGCAGGATTATGAGTGGGGAGCAGTGAATATTCAGCCACTTAAAACAGCAGGCACATGTGTTCTCCCCAGCGTCGGCTCCTGCCTCTTGAGACGCCACAATTTGCAGTGCAGGTACCTGACCGGTCTCTGTGCTGCCATGTATTTTAGCTGGATGTGTGCCCTCAGACCTACATCCAGCTGAAGGTCCCAGTACCAAGCGCTCCATTTCTAGGCTGTGCAATGAAACACTGCCCACAGAACAGTCAGGGCGAGTGGCTGCACAACGCTGAGGTTATGGCTAAGTTCACATTTCCGTTGATTTGTATCAGTCACATGCGTCGCTTGACGCATGTGACTGATGCGCTGTACAACGGATGACAAAGAACAGAATTCTTTGTCGGATTCCGTTGTGTGCGGGGGGCGGAGTTCTGGGGCAGAGCCGAGCGGGGGGCGGGGCCAGGCGCTGAGGATGTCAGTGGAAGTGCTGCGGTCTGCATGGCTGGGGACAGGTGAGTGTATCTGTGAGTGAGTGAGTGTGTGTATGTGCATGTATGTATGTATGTATGTATGTATGTATGTATGTATGTATGTATGTATGTATGTATGTATGTATGTATGTATGTGTGTGCACATGCAAAGTGCGGGAGGGGGCGGAGCCGAGCGGGGGGCGGGGCCAGGCGCTGAGGATGTCAGTAGAAGTGCTGCGGTCTGCATGGCTGGGGACAGGTGAGTGTATGTGTGAGTATGTGCGTGCATGTATGTATGTATGTATGTATGTATGTATGTATGTATGTATGTATGTATGTATGTGTGTATGTATGTGTGTGTGCACATGCAAAGTGCGGGAGGGGGCGGAGCCGAGCAGGGGGCGGGGCCAGACGAGGGTGTCAGTGCTTGTCTGCATGGCTGGGGACAGGTGTGTGTGTGTGTGTGTACATACATGTGCGGAGTGCGGGAGGGGGCGGGGCCGAGCGGGGAAGTGTCGGCCTCCCTGCACACGTAACCAGCCTAAATATCGGGTAACAGCAAAGCACCCGATGTTTACCTTGGTTACCCGATATTTACCTTGGTTAACACCGCTTAGCGCTGGCTCCTTGCACCGTAACCAGGGTAAATATCGGGTAACCAACCAAAGCTGGTGACGTTTGCAGGGAGCCAGAGAGCATGCGCAGCGAAATCCGACGGATCTCGCTGCTCAAAAAACGTTACATGCTGCGTTCCTCCCGCCCGGCGGTCAGTCGTTCCACGACTGATCAGTCGGGCGGAGGGTGCAACGCAGCATCATCAGTCACAATCCGCTGCTCATACAAGTCTATGGGAGCAGCGGAATCCGCTAAACGGATTCCGCTGTTTACAAGGGCAGCGGATTGTGACTGATAGATTTAAGCGGAAATGTGAACTTAGCCTATGCCAACTTCTAGAGCTCAAGTTATACAACATCACCGGTTTCCAGTGGCTGTTGCAGCGGGGAGGGGCGAGGGGGGGGGCTTCACACAATCAGCACAGAGCTACATAGATATCAATTTTGACATGGAGTTGTGCTAACAGAAGCTATTTGACGATCAATGAATTAATTGCATCACAGTTGATGTCAGCTACTACTTTACAATGCATTCTGTTACAAGAGAGGCTTCTAAAAACAAAGTAAGGCTATGTGCGCACAGTGAGTTTTTCGCATCGTTTTTGCACGTTTTTCGGGTGCGTTTTTGGCCTCAAAACTGCATGACTTTGCTTGCCCAGCAAAGTCTATGAGTTTTCAATTTTGCTGTCCGCACACAGCTGTTTTTTTAAGCTGCGTTTTTGAGCTAAAAAAAAAAAAAAAAAAAAAAAAGGGACATCAATTCTTTCTGCGTTTTTTCCCCCCATGCAATGCATTGGAAAAACGCAGAGATCAAAAACGAAGCAAAACGCAGCCAAAAACACACCAAATCGCGGTAAAAATCCATGCGTTTTTTGCTGCTTTTTTTACCCGGGTGCGTTTTTAGCGGCCAAAAACGCAGTGTCAAAAAAACGAACAAACAAAAAACGCAGTGTGTGAACTTAGCCTAAAAGAAAACAGTAAAGTGTGACTCGGCCTTATGAAATCAGTAATGTAAGGCTGCTTTCACACCTCCGGTTTTTGCTGTGCGGCACAATCCGGCACTTTGCAGGAAAAACGCAACCTTTTTTTTGCTGCCGGTTGCGTTTTTCCTGCATAGACTTTAATTAGTGCCGCATGGCCTTGCGTTCCGTCCTGTTTTTGCTGCATGCGGCAGATTTAGCCGATGCGTCGGCCGGATGGAACGTTGCCTGGCACGGTTTTGTGTGCGGCAAAAAAAAAAAAAAAAAAAAATAAATAAATAAAATAAAATAAAATCGCGCCGCATCCAGCCGATGCGGCGCTTTTCTCAATGCATCCCTATGGATGCGGCAAAAACCGCATCCGGCCGCCGCATGCGGTTTTTGCCACTGCGCATGCTTAGTAGCATGCCGCAAGCGGCAAAAACCGGACGGGCCGCATGTAAACAAACTTATGCAAAGGATGCGGTGTTCTCACCGCATCCATTGCATAGATTTCACAGCCGCACGGCTCAAACCGGATGTGTGAAAGCAGCCTTAATCAGTATCCAGTTATTGTACGTGCAGCATAAACTGGATCAGCAACTTAAATTTGCCAAGGAATCAGACACAAAGCGGGGCCAACATATGGAAGGCCTGAATACAAAGCATTCACCTGTGACAGCACTCAGATTCTATACAACTGAAAGAACAGCTACGTCCAGCACAGACATGCATGGACAAGTGGGAGTTTACCAAATCCATTTACACTTGTTTTTCTGGGTTATTAAAAAGGAGCAGATTAAAAACTAAACTTCTGTTATGGCAACAAGCATCTTAAATCATGTCCTATTCTGCTGTTCTCAGCGATCTTAGTACACTAACACAGTTAAATCCGAAGCAGCATAAAATAAAAAAGCTCAGCTACAGGAAAATGGACGGTTTACCCAATACAGCAAAACTACCATTACTGCCTTGTGTGGTGGAAATTCAGAATTACTGATATACAAAGAAAAAAAAAAAAAAAAAAAACATCAGCATCTCTGTAGATTTTTTAATCCTGTATGCAATCCTAGGAGTGCCCATCTGGTAAGTACATTCAGAGGCTTATATTACAGCAACCACAGGAACTTTGGAGATGTTCATTGACTTCTATAGGAGTTTTCTGAGCAGTCTGACACAGGACGCAGTCGCTATAGGGATGTGGACAGCAGCTGAATACATAGATACTACCAGCGATAACGAGGGGATTCAGACAGTTTAAGCTTTTTACACTATAAGGCTATGTGAGCACTAGAAAAAGGATTTCTCAAGTTTCTTGAGTGAAGGATTAGCGCACATGTGTTAAACGCACAGAAAAACACATGCGTTTGTGGTGCATTGTATGCGATTTGGTGCTTTTTGTAGGTTGGTCCCTGCGTTTTTTAATGCTTTAACAGGAATAAACAGGTAAGATAGATGATAGATAATGGATCGATAGATGAATAGACAGATAAATAGATATATAATGGATAGATAGAAAGATAAATCGATAGAGTCCCTGTGAGGACACACTGCAGTTCTCACGAGCGGTAATGTGTTCACATGACTGAGCGTGAGAAATGACCTGTAGTTTCCCTTGCAGCATCGCTCACTGAACGAGGCTGCATTGAGTATGTTTCAGACGCAGCTAGATGCAAGCATCGTGGGACCTGTGTGGATTAAGCCTGTGCTGTGTGTTTGGAGGTGAAGGGGGTTAATAAAGTGGTGAAAGAGGGGGCTTTTTTGTGTTTTATTTAAAATAAAAGTATTTTTCGGTGTGTGTTTATTCACTTAGCTTACATGATTTACCTGTAGGTAGTCTCAGACGCTGCCATGATTAAGATAGGACTTAGTGGCAGCACATAGCTGCCATTAACTCGCTATTACCCCGATGGCCACCGTATCATGTCAATCGGAACAGTCCGTAACACGCTGAGACTGTAGCATAATGGATGCAATATTTTCTGGGCAGCGGCAGGCTGATATTCTTGGCTGCAGTGGGGGGCATTAACCATGCCCCTCGCCCTCCCCAGCCTGAGAATACGGGGCCGCCGCTGTGTGTTTACCTTGGCTGGACGGTAAAAATACGGCGGAGCCCAGGTTTTTTGTTTTTTTAAATTTTTTATTTTTAATATGTACGTTTGATTTAGGTGTATTCAATATGTCAGTCTGAGTGTGAGTGTGATGTGTGTTTACTCTGCTCAGCTTCCTCTTCCTGTCATAATGACATCAGTTACCTGCAAAACGCAGGGCAGTGATGAACATTATGTCCCAAAAAACGCGAAATAACGTGGGAATTACACAGGAAAACGCCATGAAACGTACATAATTTGCTACCTGCATTATTCCCTGCGGGATTTCATGATTACATTACAGTCAATGGAGTGAAATAACGCAGCTACCTGTGGAAAAGAAGTGACATGCTCATTCTTTCTCAAGAAAATCTACAGAAAGAAATTTGAGAGAAATTTTTTTTTAAAAAAAATGCAGTGTGCGCACAGCTAATTTTTTTCCATAGGTTTTGCTGGGGAATGTCTGCAGAAAGGTTACAACCATTTTCTGAAGAAATTTCTGCAGCAAAAACGCAAAAAAACGCGGGTAAAAAACGCAGGGTGCGCACAGGGCCTAAGAACTTACCAGAAATTACTGTTCCTTTTGACTTAATCTTTAGTTGTAGCAATCAATAGTGAGTAGCATCTATGAAGCGCAGGTAAACCAAGCGCCACATTGTGACATGCTTTAGGTGGGATTACCATTTTTAAGACCAATAGACTTAAATGGCAAGGCAGTCTGCTAAACTACCAGTCGACTATTGTTCAACTGGTCACTTAGGTAGACCACAGCAAAGAATGTGCCCTAAGTAACGTACACTAATTCACTCTGTGCACAAAGGCTGCCATGGTTCTCGGCAGCACGAGGCCTGTTTACACAGGATGCCGCACAACCAAGAACAATTATCTTTTATGCTGAATAAAACACTGAACGTTATCAAACACAAGTGTTGCGTTTTACATTTTTATGAGCGGAACTCAAAGATCTAAGACTTTCCATGTACACAAGGCCTCACATATGGTTCACAAATTTGTCTATATTAGTTAGTAAGCCCTTTACTGAGAATACATCCACCTCACAGGTGCAGCATATCGATGTGGATTAGACAGCATGATTATTGCACATGTGTGCCTTAGGCTGGCCACGATAAAAGGACACCCATATGTGCAGTTTAAGGCTATGTTCACACACTGCGTTTTTTACCTGCGTTTTGGGTCCGTTTTTGCTGCAGAAATTTCTTGAGAAATTCTTGTAACCTTTCTGCAGACATTCCCCAGCAAAACGTATGGCAAAAAAAATTAGCTGTGCGCACACTGCGTTTTTTTCTTAAGAAAATTCTTTCAGTAGATTTTCTTAAGAAAAAGAATGAGCATGTCACTTCTTTTCTGCAGCTAACTGCGTTTTTTGCCATAGATAATTGGCACAATAACGCAGGGAGCAACGAGCGGTAAAAACGCACCAAAACCGCAGCAAAAACGCGGCAAAAACGCAGGTGCGTTTTTTAATGCAGGTGCACTAATCCTTCACTCTTAAGAAATTTCTTAAGAAAAATCATTTTTCTAGTGTGAACATAGCCTAACAGTATTGGGGTATTGGAGGAGGATTGTCAGAAAACGAGTCAGCATCTAGTGTGACCAAGCTTGAAGGATTTGTGTACAGATCCTTACAACATAGGGCTGTGCATTATGCTTTAACATCAGGTGAAGGTAAATGAACGGCACAACAATGGGCCTCAGGATCTTGTCACGGTATCTGCATTAAACATGGCGTCCATAAAATACGTGTGTGTTCATTGCTGCGCTTTAAAGCGTAACTGTCATTTAAAATTTTACTTGAGATATTACAAAGTTTCTTATTTTCATGTGTACTGTTTATTAGAGAAATGTACTTTCCCTGCCAGAATGGATCAGTCATTACTAAAATTCACAAGTATAATCTGTATTCAGTGACTACTTCCCATTACTGATCAATTTGTCTGTTATGAAAACAACTTTGTAATATCTTGTGTACTATTGATTTATGAATAAAAAAACTAAAAAAAATAAAAACGGTTATGCTTTAGGTTTTATCACATTCTGGTTAGTTTTGCATGTATCTTGCCTCTTTATTTCCATGTTCTTTCATGGCTTTGGCGCCTTCAGACTGAATCTACAATGTGCACATTCGAGTAACAAGTGTTTAAACTTCTCCCGAGTACTATAGTAGTGTCTAATATTGCAGCTACACAACAGTTGAAGGGAGCTTAAATATCTGTATCCAGCTTAGCCATTTACATTGGAAGAAATTTAGAGTGAACAGAAATGTTGCAAATGTTTGTTACATTCTAGAGCAGCGACCAGATCCTTTCCTGATGTTTCACCTGAAAGTCAGCAGATTTTCAAGCAATTACCAGTAAAGTGACTCAAAAACATCAAAAGTATTACAGATTTATCAAGAGGGAGGGGAAGGGGAAGTGAAAGTGGGAGGGGTAAGTAAGGGAAGGGGGGGGGGGTGCAGAAAAAAAAAAAAAAAAGGAATCTCACCAGGTTTTTGCCGTTTAATCTGAGAGCAGCATAATGTAGGGGCAGAGGTCCTGATTACAGCGATGTTCCACTTACTGAGCTGCTTAGTATAGTTTTCATAAAATTACTGGTTAATCAACAGTAGGTCATCATTAGAGAAGTACTTGGGTAGTCCAGCATATTCATGAGCTTTGTATAACTGCTAGATCTGCAACAGAGAAGACTTTGATTTTCTCAAAATGACAGCAAACAGCTCAGTAAGTGACACACTGCTGGAATCTGTTAGTCTAGATTATGCTCTATGATGGGCGAGCAAAAACCTAGTAACCGATGCCCTTAAAGGGAACCTGTCACCTAGACTATGCGTTGTGACCTATCAGCAGATGCATGTGTGCCCTAATTACACCTCCCGACTCATCCCTGTGCTGTAAAATTGTATAATATGAAAGTAACAAAAAACGTTTATGCGCGCATTGCAACAGGCTTCTCTTCCAGGTTCTCCTTGTCAGTTTCAGATGCGCACTGCGCATGCATGCATGAAGCCGGCAACTGAACACCCGGAAAAGAAGCCTGCTGCAATGCGCGCCGGATAGAATGAGACTGGGACGTCGCTCCATGGTATCATGCCCACAGGGGCGTGATACACAGAAATATGCAGACGTCCATAGGGCAAGGCGCCGCCCCTGTGACCACATTCCCTGCTATTTACATACGAAATATGAAGGTAATAAAACGTTGTTACGTTCATATTATACAATTTTATAACAGGGATGGGTAGGGAGGTGTAATTAGGGCACACGTGTCTGCTGATAGGTCAGAACGCATATTCTAGGTGACAGGTTCCCTTTAAGGCTATGTGCCCACGGGACAATGTACTCACGGATATATCCGCAGGTTTCCCATAGCAGCACCCCGGAATCCACAGCTATACATAGCTGCGGGATTCCAGCGAAATATCTGCGGTAAACCTGAGGACATTCGTGCGACTTACCTGTGGAAGTCCCGGCCTCTATCTCCATAGTGGAGGGTTGGGAATTGCACAGGAATAATTGACATGCAGTTATGTGCGGCTGCAAGATATCCGCAGCCACACATACCGCAGCATGGACACAGACACCGCCCATGTCCCATAGGATAACATGGGGAGTGTCTGTACATGCTGAAACCTGCAGATTTATCTGGAAAATCCAAATGAATCCACAGGTTTTTGCGGCAAAATCCACAGGTACAAAGTCTCGTGGGCACATAGCCTTAAAGAAGTTGTCCAGTTACCAAAACTGATTTTTTTTTTTTTCTGATAAATCTTGCTAATATGTGCCCCTCAACACATCTATTATGTTTTTTTCAGCAAAATTACCTTTCATTGTGCACTAGCAGCACATGCTCATTGCTGGCTCCAGCTCTGATGGGGTTAATCTCTCCTCTGACTTCCTGTGTTCAGTTCCTACAAGTCCCAGAATTCTTTGTGGCTCTAGGGCGGTGTCTGGCTTATCTAACACACCCATTGTGTCTAATACACCCACTCTGCTCCCACCCAAACCCTCCTCCCTGCCTCTTCCCAGTGGATGTGCACTCAGAGAAATCACAGATACAGCAGCTCTGCACAGCCAGGGGAAGAAAGTGTATGTGCGCGTATATACAGTGTGTGTGCATATATACAGTTTGTGTGTATATACAGTGTGTGTGCGCGTATATACAGTGTGAGTGAGTGTGTATGTATGTCATACTCACCTGTCTGCAGGGTCCGGGTGCCATGCCCGCTTCCAGCCCCTGTCCCGCCGCTCTGGCTGTGTGCAGTCTCCCCGGGGCACGTACGAAGCTTGCAGGACCTGGCCGTGGATCACCTGATGCAGTCACCTGACGCATCAGCTGATCGTAGTCTCGCCGGCTTTTTCGCGCCCGGCCGGCTATCAGCTGATCCTGCCGTCAGGGGACTTCATCAGCTGATTACCGGCCGCTCCTGCAGTGATGGGCCAGGATCAGACTCCGCTGCAGGAGCTGCCGGTAATCAGCACAGACGTGAGTATTTATTTATTTTTTTTTTGCACTGATGCATCAGCTGATTGTATAATCGTCTTTTATACAATCAGCTGATGTGTGATGTGGTTCACGTAGTTTAACCTGACACATCATCTGATCGCTTTGCCTTCCAGCAAAACCGATCAAATGATATTGGATCCGGATTGGACGGCGCGGGACCCTAACCCAGGATTACTGCGGAGGGGGGTTTATTTCAATAAAGATGGAGTCACTAATTGTGTTGTGTTTTATTTCTAATAAAAATATTTTTCTGTGTGTTGTGTTTTTTTTTTTATATCATTACTAGAAATTCATGGTGGCCATGTCTATTATTGGCGTGACACCATGAATTTCGGGCTTAGGGCTAGCTGATAATATACAGCTAGCCCTAACTCCATTATTACCCGGCTAGCCACCCGGCATCAGGGCAGCTGGAAGAGTTGGATACAGCGCCAGAAGATGGCGCTTCTATGAAAGCGCCATTTTCTGGGGTGGCTGCGGACTGCAATTCGCAGTGGGGGTGCCCAGAAAGCTTGGGCACCCTTCACTGTGGATTCCAATCCCCAGCTGCCTAGTTGTACCCGGCTGGACACCAAAATTAGGCGAAGCTCACGTCATTTTTTTTTTAAATTATTTCATGAAATTCATGAAATAAATTAAAAAAAAAAAAAAAAAGGGCTTCTCTATATTTTTGGTTCCCAGCCGGGTACAAATAGGCAGCTGGGGGTTGGGGGCAGCCCGTACCTGCCTGCTGTACCCGGCTAGCATACAAAAATATGGCGAAGCCCATGTCATTTTTTTTTTCTTTTTGGGTAAAAAACTGCATACAGTCCTGGATGGAGGATGCTGAGCCTTGTAGTTCTGCAGCTTCTGTCTGCTCTCCTGCATACACTAGTGAATGGAGGATGCTGAGCCTTGTAGTCCTGCAGCTGCTGTCTGCTCTCCTCCATTCACTAGTGTATGCAGGAGAGCAGACAGCAGCTGCAGAACTACAAGGCTCAGCATACTCCATCCCGGACTGTATGCAGTTTTTTGCCAAAAAAAAAAAAAAAAAAGACGTGGGCTTCGCCATATTTTTGTATGCTAGCCGGGTACAGCAGGCAGGTACGGGCTGCCCCCAACCCCCAGCTGCCTATTTGTACCCGGATGGGAACCAAAAATAGAGAAGCCCTTTTTTTTTTTCTAATTATTTCATGAATTTCATAAAATAATTAAAAAAAAAAAAAAAAAAAAGACGTGAGCTTCGCCTAATTTTTGTGTCCAGCCGGGCCCAACTTGGCAGCTGGGGATTGGAATCCACACTGCAGGGTGCCCAAGCTTTCTGGGCACCCCCACTGAATTGCAGTCCGAAGCCACCCCAGAAAATGGCGCTTTCATAGAAGCGCCATCTTCTGGCGCTGTATCCAACTCTTCCAGCTGCCCTGATGCCGGGTGGCTAGCCGGGTAATAATGGAGTTAGGGCTAGCTGTATATTATCAGCTAGCCCTAAGCCCGAAATTCATGGTGTCACGCCAATATTAGACATGGCCACCATGAATTTCTAGTAATGATATAAAAAAAAAAAACACAACACACAGAAAAATATTTTTATTAGAAATAAAACACAACACAATTAGTGACTCCATCTTTATTGAAATAAACCCCCCTCCGCAGTAATCCTGGGTTAGGGTCCCGCGCCGTCCAATCCGGATCCAATATCATTTGATCGGTTTGCTGGAAGGCAAAGCGATCAGATTATGTGTCAGGTTAAACTACGTGAATCACATGACACATCAGCTGATTGTATAATCGGCTTTTATACAATCAGCTGATGCATCAGTCAAAAAAAATAAATACATACTTATGTGCTGATTACCGGCAGCTCCTGCAGCGATCGATTGGACAGGAGTATGATCCTGTCCCATCGCTGCAGGAGCTGTCGGTAATCAGCTGATTAAGTCCCCTGACGGCAGGATCAACTGATAGCCGGCCGGGCGCAAAATAAGAATTATTCTTACCGATAATTCGCTTTCTAGGACCTTCCACGACAGCATAGGAGGTTGTCTCTCCACGCCCTAATTGGGACAGGAAGTTCAAGAGGTTTAAAAGGACCCTCCCACCTCCCACAGCCAGTGTCTTACAAAGAATCCATAGCATATGAGAAGTACTACACATTCAGGAATACATGAATACATAGGGGAGGGAATTACCTGCTGTCGTGGAAGGTCCTAGAAAGCGAATTATCGGTAAGAATAATTCTTATTTCTCTAGTCCCTTCCACGACAGCATAGGAGGAATACCAAAGAATTGATACCTAGGGGGGGACCACAGCCTGCAGGACTTTCCTGCCAAAGGCCAAATCCCTGTTGGAATCCAGATCCAGACGATAATGCTTCGTGAAGGTATGGAGCGAAGACCACGTAGCCGCCTTGCAGATCTGCTCAGGGGAGGCCCCTGCCCGTTCGGCCCAGGAGGCAGAGGTAGCCCTGGTGGAGTGCGCCGTGAATCCAGTAGGCGGAGAGAGATGCTGAGCGAGGTATGCATCTCTAATTGCTCGCACAATCCAGTTGGCGACTGTACTCTTAGCCACCTTCTTGCCCTTATTGCCCTGCAGGTTGGCGGGACTCAGCCACCAGAGAAGGGATGAGGAGACGGACTCCGAGAGGCGAAACCTTCTGTTTAGGGATGACGGGAGTCTGTCCCAGTGTGCCAGGATATGATCCTGGAGACACCGAGAATGGGCCTGAGCCCACCTGACCGAGGGGATGCAGGATGTCATGGAACCCAGGGCTGACATAGCCGCTCGAAGCGTTGGGCGAGCCTGCCTGCGGAGCTTCGAGATTTTGGATAACAGAGCTATCCTGTGGCCCTCTGGGAGAAAGGATGCCTGTCTGTCGGAGTCCAGCAGCACTCCGAGAAACTGCCGTGTGGAGGAGGGGGTTAACTGTGATTTTTTGAGATTGGGAATCCATCCCAGAGACCGAAGGATTCCCAAAGACCTCTCCACATGGCTCCGGAGGGTTGGAGCAGACGGAGCCATGAGAAGAAAGTCGTCCAGATACGGAACTAGACAGATACCCTGCAATCTTATGAAGGCGACCACCTCTGCCATGATCTTGGAAAAGATCCTTGGAGCTGAGGAGATCCCGAAGGGAAGTACATTGAATTGGAAATGAAGTACTTCTTCCCCGTGAAGCACCGCAAACCTGAGGTATTGTCTGTGTCCCGGATGGACGGGTACATGGAAGTAGGCATCTTTCAGATCGATAGAGGCCATCTGGTGGTGTAGACCTATCAGGGGAATGGCTGATCTCACCGACTCCATCTTGAACCGCCGGTACCTGACCTGACGGTTTAGACTTTTTAAATTGATAATTATACGGACGTCGCCGGATGGCTTCTTGACCAGGAAGAGACGGGAGTAGTGTCCTATCCCTTCTTCCCGACTCGGGACTGGGGAAACGACCCCCGAGTGCACTAACTCTAAAATCTTTGTATACAACAGAGTCTGTGAACCCGGCGATGCCAGCGCAGTGACTCGGAGACCCGGAAGAGGGGGGGAAAGGAATTCTATGAGAAGACCGTCCGAGATGATCTTCAGAACCCATTGGCAAGAGGTTATGGACTGCCACTGGGTAAGAAACGCTGAGAGTCTTCCCCCCACCCGGGCCGAGTCACTGCTTGTCCTGCTGAGGACGTTGCTGATGTGGAGGGATGAGGATGTTTCTCCCTCTACCTTTGGGATAGCTCCACCTGCCTGCCTTCCCTTTCCCTCTGGGCTGGGAGGCCTGAGGCATCGAGGGACGAAAGGACCGCTTCCTGGTAGGTCTAGGATCGGGCAAGGCCTTACGATCAGTCGCCTTGTCCAGGATATCATCCAGGGCAGGTCCAAACACCAAATCCCCTTTAAAAGGAAGGGAACAAAGCCTCATTTTAGAGGTGGAGTCTCCACTCCATGCCTTAAGCCAGAGGGCACGTCGGGCAGAGTTAGAAAGCACCGAGGTCCTGGCTGCCAGGCGGACAGATTCCACCGAGGTATCTGCCAGAAAACAGGTAGCCTTCCTAAGCAAGGGAAGGGATTCCAGTAATTCCTCCCTAGGGGACCCTTGGGAAATATGAGCCTCCAACTGGTCCAACCACCTAATTAGGGACCTGGATACGCAGGTGGAGGCAATGTTGGCTTGAATAGAGGAAGACGATGCCTCCCAGGACCGCTTCATCAGGCCCTCTACCTTCCTATCCATTTGATCCTTCAGTTGGGAAGTATCCTCCAAGGGAAGAGCCGTTTGCTTAGCTACCCTAGCCACCTGAACGTCTACTCTTGGGATCTCCCAATGTAGTCCCGAAGGTTCCAGAGGAAACCGGCGTCTAAGGTCACTCCGTACCCGCCTCTCAGGACATTCCCATTCCTGAGAAACAATATCCAATATATTGGCATGAACTGGGAATCCCAACTGTTTGACTGACTTCAGGCCAGCAAACATTTCGTCCTGGATTGAAGGAAGAGACTGCACTTCCTCTAAACCCATAGTGCTCCGAACTGCCTCAATAAGATCCCCCAACTCTTCTGAGTGAAAAAGAAAGGACTGGTCAGACCCCCCAGATGGAAATCCTTCATCAGGACCCTCAGAGGTGGAATCAGCGTCCTCCTGATCAGAAGGGGTCGACTGGAGTCTCCTCTTTTTTGGAGGAGAGGGTCCAGTAGCAGGGCCAGGAGCAGGGCCAGGAGCAGGGCCAGGAGCAGGGCCAGGAACAGGGCCAGGAACAGGGCCAGGAACAGGGCCAGGAACAGGGCCAGGAACAGGGCCAGGAACAGGGCCAGGAACAGGGCCAGGCACAGGGCCAGGAACAGGGCCAGGCACAGGGAGAGAAGCCAGTGAGGCCCTAATCTCCTGTTTCATCATGGACCGCAACTCATCTATCAGAGATGGTTGTTCGGCCCTAATAACCTGGTCCGTACATTGCTGGCAAAGCTTTTTATCCCATACTGCAGGGAGCTTCTTTATACAGATGGGACATTTTTTAATTTTGTCCACTCTGTCAGGTCTATCAGGCTTATCGGACTTGTCAGTTTTTTCTGACTTCTCAGGCTTCTCTGATTTCTCATTTCTGTCAGTTTTCTTGGTGGCCTTGTCCTCCTAGAAAACACAGAGCAGAGAGCCATAATCACCGATGAGACCTATGTCCGAGGGACCAGTCCCCTCCATACTCACAGTAGCAGGGGGCACACTGGGTTCTGCAGAGGCAGCTGCAGCGGAAGACATGACAGGGAGCACGGTCTTACCATGATCTGATGTCTTCGTGGCAGCCCTTATGGACAAGGGCCTGCCTCCCCAGTGACGGTGCACGTTTCCCCGCCTCCCGCATCCGGTCCTGGGCAGGTCGAGTCGCAGTCGGCGTGCCTCCACGCTGCCTCCGCAAACCGGAAGCGCTCGACCGGAAGTCCGCAAGACCAGAAGTCCCGCCTCCGGGAGCACTTCCGGATCGCTCCGGCAGCGTGCATGCGGGAGGCGGCCGGCGGCTCAGGGAGGACGCCGGCCGGGGAGCTCAACAGCCTGCATCACCCCTCAGGAGGATCCGGAAGGCTGGAGCAGCGGTCCCCCACAGCGTGAGGGAACAGCAAGGGAGGAGCGGTGAAGGCCCGACCGATGCCGTCCGGCTGAAGGTAATAGGGGGAAAAAAAAAAAAAATATGCTGCAGTTCGCCGGCCACCACAGCATAGGAGAAAAAACAAAACCTCTCCATGCCCCATGGGGACAGGAAAGACACTGGCTGTGGGAGGTGGGAGGGTCCTTTTAAACCTCTTGAACTTCCTGTCCCAATTAGGGCGTGGAGAGACAACCTCCTATGCTGTCGTGGAAGGGACTAGAGAAAAAGCCGGCAACACCGCGAGAATCGATGAGCTGATCCACCGCCAGGTCCTGCAAGCTTCGTACGTGCCCCGGGGAGACTGCACACAGCCAGAGCGGCGGTACAGAGACAGGGGCTGGGAGCGGACATGGCACCGTGACCCTGCAGACTGGTGAGTATGACTTTTTTTTCTACTGTTCACTTTGGTTTTCGCCGCTGCCTCCACCTCCCGCCCAGACATGGCGCCGCACGGAGCTGACATGGCACTGGGCGGGTTGTGGACGCAGCGGTGACGGTACCGGGAGGATTCATGCTTCTGTGTTTACCAACAGAAGGAATCCTCTTCCTGTACACGTCACTTTACTGCCCACCCCTTGCGTTTACAGCTGCGTTTTTAGTCATAGAAACGCGGCTATATGCGTTTTTCATTGCGTTGTTGAACATTTCATTGAACTCAATGGGTGAAAAACGCAGTGAAAAACGCAGAAATAATTGACATGCTGCATTTTTGTGGTCAACACAAAAACGCAGCTACAAAAAAACGCTGTCTGCGGACAGCACTTCTGAAAACCAATAGACATTGCTGGGGAAGCAATGTCACTGCGTTTTCAGCACAAAAATGTGGTTAAAAAAACGCCGCAAAAAACGCAGCAAAAACGCCTAGTGCGCACAATGGCATAGACTTTACTCGGGAAGCAAAGTCATGCAGTTTTCTGAGTAAAAACGCACCAGAAAAACGCACTGTGTGAACTTACCCTTAGTTGGTGACATGCAGCATCGCAGGTGACAGAGCAGAGCAAGTTGGTGACATGCTCTGCTCTGACACATAGTGTGCTGCATGTCACTGTCTCCATTCTGGGACTTGTTGTGCAGGTGACCGGATGCTGCATGTCACTAACTGTATCCACTCTGTGATTTCTGCTGCATAGTACCAACTGTATACACTCTCACCTGCAGAACAAGTACCACAGTGGAGACAGTTAGTGACATGTAGCATCCGGTCACCTGCACAACAAGTCCCAGAATAGAGACAGTGACATGCAGCACACTATGTGTCAGAGCAGAGCATGTCATTGTCTCCACTCTGGGACTTGTTGTGCAGGTGACCGGATGCTACATGTCACTGTCTCCACTGTGGGACTTGTTGTGCAGGTGACAGAGTGGAGCAGATTGGTCCCATGCAGCGTCCGGTCACCTGTGCTGCTGGTGGGAGTATATGATCACACTGCTGACACCGCCCGCTCTCCTGACAGCTGAGCACAGCGGGCGGGTGGACAGTGTGATCACATACTTGCGTGACAGGGGGGATTTCAGTGGAGGAAAACCCCCCTGTACTCCACACTGGAGCCCATACCTGCCATAGCTGACGGAGGGTAAGAGCGCGCTCTGCCTTCACCGCTCCACACTCCACACTGACGTCCTCAGGCTCCTCCCCTCGATGCTGGGCTGTGACGTGCGGTAGTCACCGCCCACAGCCCAGTCAATCAGTGTGAGTGGCGCCGGCATCCTGTGACGTACCAGTCTAGTTTGAGAGCCCGGAAATGCCGGGACGTCAGAGGATGCCGGCGGCCACAGCTCCAGGGGGTCATGTGACTGGCACTGAGCGTGCAGGATAGCGCCGCTCAGTGCCAGAAATGGAAACAGAAGCCAATGCAGAAGATGCAGACAAATGGTAAGTGAGAATCATTGGGGAGAAAAAAAATAAAATAAAATGGGTGAACCACCCCTTTAAGGACATTAACTGCACAGGCAAGAGCTGGCTTGGAGTATAAAGGGACAAAATAAGCTAATTTAATATATCTTCAATAATTGATTCATGCCATCCATAACTTATAAACTCACATGTCAGTGACATTGAACCATATCTGGTCAGTCACAATAGCAAATTCGGTAAATTACTATTACAAAATCATACTACCACCAATAGACTGAATGATCTTGGCCCAAACATCCCATATTGTAACAGATCTCTACTAGAGCACTGAGTGAAGCAGCAGAAGAGACTCATTGCCACATAACCAATAGTAGGCAATCCGCTTACTTGTGGTCACATGACAACCGATGACCCCACAAGCGGAGCTGAAAACTAATTGTGTAAATTACACAACCGAATTTACTCAAAGGCAACCCCTGTAACGACAGACACTGCCAAACTGTTGATATCAGAAAGCTGGCATAATCTGGCCAAAGTGGCCATTTAACCTCTGCACTACCTTAGACTATACAGAGAAACGAATGGGAACAGCTGTCCAATTCAGGACTTTTCCATTCACTCCCATTACCACTTGTAGGAAATAAAGCCCCTAGCCTTGTAGTCTGGCTCCTTCTAGAGCTCACTGAATTAGAATATAGTACCATTGTAATGTAGACATAGAAATTTCTTCCTTGTAAAAGGTTATCCAGGGTGAATGAAATTCACAAATGAGAGAAAGATTAGGAACAGAGGCAAAAAAAAAAAAAAAAAAATCCACAAAAATGGCAGACCAGGGGTCAATAAGTCACAGTGCATGAGAGTCAATGCTCTGAGGACTCAAATGCAGTGACACCATGAGGGAACAGATGGAGATGTTCATTTTTAGTTCCAGTATGACTTGTTCCGAGTGCACATAGCAAAGATCAAAGGCAGGATGAGCGCGTTTGGGGTGGAAGAACATGACTGGGTCAAAAGATACCCGAACGCAACCCAATGCAATAGTACATCAGTGTGACCTCATTTTTGGAAGAATGGAGAAGTTCCCACAATCTAAAAATCTTAAGGAAAGCCTTCTCAGAACAGACAAAAAAGGAAGGAGGGACTGGAACCATCTTCATATGATCCCTGGTACACTGACAGCTGTAAATTTGCCTTGGTGGAGAGAGTGACAGCACTGGAATCAGGGTCCCTGCTCCTACATAATGCTCTCAGGTAGCAAAATCCTGGTGACAGATTCCTTTAATTATTTTGATGAGACTTTCTATTGAAGCAGAAATCTAGTGAAGGGGGGGTAAACAGCTATAATTGATGCCAGCACCAATCCTTGCCAATGCAGCAGGTGTCAGCTGAAGTATACAACTGATCACATTTTTTACCCATCATGAGGGGGGTTTGGATATTTTCGCTGCTCAGTTTAGTAATTAGGCATATTGGCAGTCAAAAAAAAGGTTTTAAGAAAAAGTAATATATCCAACATTGATGCATCAGTAAACATTAGTGATGAGCGAGCACTACCATGCTCGGGTGGCTGGTAGGTGTAACGAGCAGTTGGATGCTCACATGGGTGCGATTCATGTACCGAGTAATGAAAGAGAAAGGTGAACTCCGGTATTTTTCCCCCCAAGAAGATCTTCCCAGTGGCTTCCATTTTACTCGGTACACAAGTCAAGCCCATGTAAGCATCTAAATGCAGGAGTACCGGGCACGGTAATCCTCAATACTAGGAAATACCTTATCTAGTAAAATATAAAAAAGTGATTAAAAGGGAACCAATCACCAGGATTTTCCTCTGTAACCTAAAGCCAGTGCTATACTGGCACTATCAGGCCGATTCTATACATACATTTATAGTGGTCAGCTCGGATGTTTAGACTTTCAAATCAAAGAAAGTAAAGTTTAAAAAAATCAGCACCTTCTTGATTGGCATTTGCAACTGAGCAGATAATCTCTGGGTGGGTATTCAGATGCATTCCCACCCCCTGCCTGTTCCTCCCTCTCTGTTCACTATGGTATTATACAAACTATTCACTTTGTTGAAGGACCTGTGTGAGGTCATACCTGTGTGACCAGAAGGGGCAGGACCTCAGCCAACCAAGCTGGATACCAGGTCACATGGGTATGATCTCACCACAGGTCCTTCAAAGTGAATTGTTTGTATAATGCTTACCATAGAGAAGAGAGGGAGGAACAGGCAGGGGGCGGGAATGCATCTGAATACCCACCCAGAGATTATCTGCTCAGTTGCAAATGCCAATCAAGAAGCTGATGATTTTTTAAACTTTACTTTTTGATTTGAAAGCCTAAACATCCGAGCTGACCACTACAGGCATGTAGATAAGCAGATTGATAGTATAGCACTGGCTTTAGGTTATAGAGGAAAATCCTGGCGATTGGTGCGCTTTAAGTACTGTTAACTCTGTAAAGTTATAGTGTGTTATCTGAGAGGTTTGAACCAAAAACACAGCTGAACAATGGCAATCGATATGTACTGTATACCAAAATGGTATCACACTGCTTACCACACCAACCTACAAACCATGGATTGCATCTATTGCCACTGTTGTCCCACTTGGAATTTTTGTCCTCATGGTAATGAGGTAAAAAAAAAAAAAAAAAAAAAAAAAATATATATATATCTTGGAAGAAAGTGAGGAAAAAGAAAAAAAAAAAAAAAAAAGTAAAAATTCTAGCCATCCTGGAGCAACGGGGTCAATTGCATATGGCTGTAGAAGGTCTTAGCTCCTGCAGGCGTCAATGCCTTTGTCCATATAATGCATATATGAAGGAGTCTGAAAAAGTAGTTAGGGTTCCAGACTCTGTACAGGAGTCATGATCCATGTTGTCCGCACTATTGCCTGCATAAATCAATGCATCTTCTTCATTACAGGCAGGTTTTACTATGAAAGTCTCAATTATACAGACCTGTACCCCCCAGGTGTATAGGCAGACTTATCAATGTAGCCAAGGGGCCAGGGAGAAGCTAGGCCAGCATTTCTCTGACTAGTCCCCTCATTCCCGGACCTGTTTTCTATCACGTTTTTTGCAGAACCACCATAGTATTTCAGAGTAACACATGTTTGTGGCTCAGGCGCATAAATGAAATGCCAATTGTAATCATGTGACATTGACTACTGCACATACCTAGTGTGCGCACATACCCCAAGTCATGTATAATCTACAGTACTATAAGATCAATATTCTTACAATGGCAGGCAGAAACTTACTGGCTACATCAATCCTGCAGTGTCACTATTTGGCTGTAGTCACACGATCGTATGGCAGGCAATGAGTGCATCGGATGCTATATGCTAATCACCCTCAGCTCTGCTGTGCTGCCAGTGTGAGCTGAGTGTCATGCAACTGATCTGATCCTGTGATTGGATCACAGCTGTGAAGGAGAGAGTGGGGGCTACGGAAAAAGGAGGGGTTAGTCTCCCCATCGCCTCCATTGTCTGCCTCTGCGTATATCGCACTGCACTTGGATGTCATCAGAGTACAGTCCAAGGTTTCACTTGCACCCATAGAATTGTTAGGTGTGCGCAACATGGCTCTCGCTGACAATCGCAGAACGCTGAAAGTTTTTGCTCATCAAGATTCAAGATGAGAAAAAAGCTGACCAACTGCTCTCAGTAACTGAACATTGGTCCGAGTGCAATGCCAGATTTTCTCACATTGCACTCATCAAAGTCATATGCTCATGTGAGCGTATCCTTAATGATACCAAGAACCTAGCAGATAATGGACCAGTGGCTCAGGAGCAGGGCAACATTTACCAATGTGGCATTACTCACTACCCACATATGGACAAAGGAATTTTTAAAGGAACCCGTCAGGTCCAATATGCACCCACGACCACAAGCAGTTCTGGGTGCATATTAGTAATTGCTGAATAACCGTCCCTGTATACACTAGCATAGATAAAGAGATCTTTAGAAAAAGTATTTCTAAAGATCGTTCCTTATATGCTAATGAGCGCAGGGACTTGTCGCAAGGGTGTTCCTTCCTTTGGCTAGTCGGCCCACATAGCATGCTAGCACACCCCTGTGGGCGTACTAACATGCTAATGAATGAGCAGCGACGCCGCACATACCTCAGTCTTGATGGCAGCTGGTGGAGGATGCATGTGCACTGCACATGATAAGTAATCCTCAGCACTTCTGCTCATGCGCACTAAACTGATGGCGGGTGTAAGCTTCCGACTTCAGTGAGGTATAGCACACATGACTGGAAGTCCAGGGGACTCCGGAACATGCGCAGTGCGCATCCTTCCTCCGCTGGCTGCCATCAAGACTGAGGTATGTCGCCGCGCATTCATTAGCATGTTCGCACGCCCCTGTGGGCATACTAGCATGCTATGGGCAGACTAGCCAAGGAAAAATCACGCCATTGCGACTAGTCCCTGCACTCCTTAACATATGATAAAACAATCTTTGGAAATACTTTTTCTACAGATCTATTTATGCTAGTGTATACAAGGACAGTTAAGCAGGAATTCCTAATATTGCACCTGACTGGTTCCCTTTAAAATTCCTTTATGTCCATATGTGGATAGGGAGTAATGCCGCATTGGTAAATTAGATAATTTAAAATAAATCTGCCTGAATGGGACTCAAGTAGAAGCAGACAGCATCTACAAAACTACTGCTCAAATATACCCATCAAGTGAAGGGTGATAATGTATAGGAGTATAACTGAAGCCAGTTGTGTATTGGCTACTTTGCGGTCTGGAGTAGTATCTTTTCTTCCATTTATTGCCTATGAGCACACTCACATCGCAAGGTTTTCTAGAAACTTCTCTGGAAACTCCAACGTGCAGCATTTTACAAGCCCATTTCCCCATCCATTCCTATACTGAAGCATGCTCGGTTTGCTGGGTACACATTTGTGCTGAACAATTATTATTTGGTTGTCAGATACCTCTGGCAGCGGCTTATCTCTTCACAGAACAGAAGGCTTGGGCATTAATATGCGACACGTCTGATGCATCTGTCTCCAAAATCTATAGAAGGGAGAGTTCAGAGGCAGCCGATACATCAGACTGACTGCTGAACCAATTTCAGAGAAACCACCAGCAATCCAGCGTGTATGGCCAGCAGTTGTCATCCAATTAGATAATAAATCAAGCATTCATTTTATCCCATTAGGAGAACGCAGAAAAATCCATTCCAAATTGTTCATGTTATTCTGAAAATCTGGCCTGCTCACATGTCAAGATAGGAGTGCACAGTGCGAACTGTCAGGATTCTCCAGTGCTGGGAGCAGGTGCTCATGTGACCCCCAAGTACATGATACGCAATTTGGCCTCATCCCATTTAGACGTGTGTGGCCTTTGACAACACAAGTGAATTGAGCAAGGCCGCGCACATGTAGTTGGAATGGACTATGCATATTGCATGCTTCCGGTCACATGACCGCCTGCTTCCAGCTTCGAAGAACCCTGACAGTGGCACTCAGTGTACACTCAGGATACACTAGTCTACAGTCAGTGACTGCAGACTTTGATATAAAAGCAACCACCAGGATTTTCCTCTATAACCTAAAGCCAGTGCTATACTGGCTCCATCATGCTGATTCTATACATACCTTTACTTGTGAGATTGGATGTATACTTTCTGAAACATAGGCAAGTCAAATGCACGGTTATGTGATGAGAGGTGCAACAGAATAGTCAATAGGTGGGTCAGGTTTTGCTGGTTATTCCCACCCAGTCTGCCTGTCCTTCCTCCCTCCACCTCTAATAACAGACAGGGGTAGGAAGGACAGACATGGTTGAGAATAGCTAGTAAAACCCAACCCACCTATTCGATATACCGTTGCACATCTTAAACTTTACTTTCCTACATTTCAGAAATTATACATTTGATCTCATAAATAAAGGTATGTACAGAATCAGCATCCTAGCACCAGTATAGCACTGGCAAGATGGGTGCAAGAGAAAAACCCTGGTGGTTTGTCCTCTAAACCTGGACAAGCTTCTTAAAGGGAACCGGTCATCACTTTTTTGCCCTATAATCTGCAACCTGCACCACGGGGCTCTTGTATATAGCATTCTAACAGGCTGTATATAAGAGCCCAGGCCGCTGTGTAGAATATAAACACGAATACTCACATAAATGGTCGGTACGGTGGATGTGGCTCAAATTGGCGTCTTCGCCCACCGGTGCCGCCTCTTTCGGACACCTTCGTCCTCGATCTTGTGAAGCCGCAGTGCATGACATGTCTAAGTCATACACACTCGCCGGTCCGATGCAGGCGCACTGCAATACTTTGATCTTCCCTGCTCAGGACCTGAATGCCAGCGAGTGTGACGTTGGACGCGTCATGCACCATGGCTTCAGAAGAGGGAGGACAAAAATGGCCGAAAGAGGCGGCATTCGGCACCGGAGGACGAAGATGCCCATCTGGGTCACATACACCGCAGCGACTGGTTTAGGTGAGTATTATAAAGTGTTTTTATATTCTACACAGCGGCCTGGGCTCTTATATACAGCATGTTAGAATGCTGTATATAAAGAGCCCGGTGGTGCTGGCCGCAGCTTATAGGCCCCAAATTTGCTGACAGGTTCCCTTTAAACTTAGAAATTCTACCATGCCTATAGATAGTGTGGTTGAACATCCATGCAAGTCCTTCAGATCTAGAATCTATAATAGTAGTCAAAAGTTTGGACACCTGCTCATGTAGTGTTTTTTTCTAATTGGAATGTGTGCATTGCAGACTGTCCAAAAACAGCAAAGTAACAAATGAACACATTTGGGGAAAAAAAAAACAAAACACCAAAAAGTAAAGAAACAAGTGTGAAACAATGTTGAGTTTGATGTTGCAGAATGTCTAACCTCATGACCCAAGCTAGGTTACTTTGATAGTCATGTGCGGATTACAAAAGAAACTTCAAAAACTCATTGTGGAAACAACCTTACTTTCCTCAAAGTGCTCCCATTCTGATCACATTATGCTCCCCTCCTCCCCAGCATTCTCTGAAGCAGGTTCACCAGGTAGTCCCCTGGCTTCCAATGAGCAGGTATGCCTCATCAAGAGCCCATTTGTGGAATCCCCAGCCTTCAGAAGGTTCAGCTGTTCGGTACAGTTGTACAAAAAAAAAACCCTCTAAAAACAGGTGTCCAAACATTTGACTAGTATTTTGATTATAAATAAACAGGGTCACGTTTTTCTGTTTTCTAGCAACTGTGTGCGACACCAAGTTCCAGTGATCGTTATCCGTTCAGTTTTTGGCTGGAGAATTTCGGCTCCATCACCTTCTGTTATTGTTTTCATTTACTTTTATCGCATTTTTGCGCTTTTTTTGTCTATTTGGTGTGTCATCCTTTAAATAAAGCAGTTTCCTTTTTGATTTGGTTTTGAAACTTTCTGGTATTGAGTGCAAGTTGCTATACATGCATGGTATAAGCATGTATATGCATGTTCACACTGGCTTTATGCTTTTTTTAATCAAAAATAGTTTACTAAATCCCCTAGGTTAATTTATATGCATTATGCGTTTAGTTACAGCTCAGTATACGGCCATATTTTCATCTTGGGTTTTTTTGACATTAGGAGCAGATTACATGCATTTCTGCTGTGTAAACAAATGTGCATCTTTTACCTGTGGAATTTCTGCATCTGGTGAAGGCATCGTATTTTTCAGATTATAAGATGCACTTTTCCTCCCAAAAATGTGGAAGGAAAATGAGGGTCTTAATATCCGACTATAGCTTACCGGGAGGTGAATTTTCAGGGGGCTGTCTGTGTGGCTGTGTGCGGGCGGCCGGGTGCATGCGTGCGGGCTGGCTGCCTCTGTCCAGGAGAGCAGCCTGCTGGCTGCCATTGTGCTGCCGGGCACCTGGCATGGTGGCTGTCCGGACAGCGGTGGCTGTGCAGCGGGTGTTTTAGTCTGTCTGTGGTCTCAGCTTCAAATGATGACGCCGAGAGTCAGCGCGGGAGCAGATGGAGCTCTTGGATAAGAGCGCCATCTGCGCATACGCCGCTCCGTGCACGATTTCTTTGAAGCCCGAACAGAGGACAGACTGGAACATTCGCCGCATCGGCCTGCTCCACCACACAACGACCACAGCTTCCGCTGCTACCACTGACCTGCTGATGTCACCACAGACCCACCACAGCCTCCTCCTCCTGTGACTCCACCCCTGCCCCCACCCCCCTCCGGTAAGACAACACTGGAGTGTAAGACGGACTTGTCCCCCCCTATGCATCCCTTTTACTTTTTTACCTTTTTATCCCTCTAAAGTTGGGGTGCATCTTATAATCCGGTGCGTCTTAGAAAAAAAAAAAAAAAACAGTATATGGGGAAATTCTGTACTGGAGTCTCAGCATATTCAGAAGAAAATGAAATGTTGCGGCTTGGAAAAATGCCCCAGTGCACGCATTCATCTCATACACTTTCCTTGAACTGTAAAACGCTGAATTTGTGACAGCAAAAATACTCAGCTTCAAAATCACTACTAACACTCATCATGAGCACGTACACTTAGGCTATGTTCACACACTGCGTTTTTTACCCGCGTTTTTGGTCCGTTTTGGCTTTAGAAATTTCTTGAGAAAATAGTTGTAACCTTTCTGCAGACATTCCCCAGCAAAACCTATGGGAAAAAAAATTAGCTGTGCGCACACTGCATTTTTTTCTTAAGAAAATTCTTTCAGTAGATTTTCTTAAGAAAAAGAATGAGCATGTCACTTATCTGCAGCTAACTGCGTTATTTCACTCCATTGACTGTAATGTAATCATGAAATAGCGCAGGAATAACGCAGGTAGCAAGTGATGTGCGTTATTCCTGCGTTATACCCGCGTTATTTCGCGTTTTCGGGACAGTGTACTTATCTGCCCTGCGTTTTGCAGGGAAGTGATGTCACTAGGACAGGAAGAGGAAGAAGAGCCAGGTAAACACAGTGGCGGCCCGGGATTCTCAGGCTGGGGAGAGCGAGGGACAAGGTTAATGCCCCCTCCACCTCCAACAGCCCAGAATATCAGCCGCAGTTGCCCCAGGACTGTCGCATCCATTATGCGACAGTCCCGGAGTGTCCCCGGCTCTTACAGATGCCGTGATGCGCGGGCAATCCAGGTAATATGGAGTTAATGGCAGCCAATAGCTGCCGCTAAGTCCAAGATTAGTGATGGCAGCATCTATGACACGCCGTCACTAATCTGAAAGTAAAAGTAAAGAAATACTCACACCGAAATATCCTTTATTTTGAATAAAAGCCAAAAAGCCCCTCTTTCTCCAGTTTATTATCCCCCAGAACACAGCTCAGACGTAATCCACAGCGATGTCCTGCAGCGCATCCAGCCCTGCTCCAGCCGCTTGTGACAGTTATCTACGGCCTCGGTCAGTGATCGACTGCTGAATGCGGCTCCTGAGCGAGGCTGCGGGTAACTACAGGACATTTCTCGCGGCCGGTGATGTGAACACATTACCGGCCGTGAGAAGTGCAGTATGTGTGGGGAGGAAACATAAATAAAGCTGGAATATCTTATCCATTCCTCTTATCTTTATCTCTGTATTATCTATTTTTTTTTCATTTTCAATGTGCTTTATTGCTGTAAAAGCATTAAAAAAAATGCAGGGACCAACATGAAAAAAACGCACCAAAAAACGCACCTGCGTTATTGGTGCGTTTTTTAACGCAGGTGCACTAATCCTTCACTCAAGAAATTTCTTAAGAAAAATCATTTTTCTAGTGTGAACATAGCCTTAGAGTTTTAGTGGAATAATTCGCATCAGCTCGTTACTCGAAGCATCAGGGTGCTCGGCTACTCACAGAGCTCTGCTAAGTATTGCATTTTTTTCGGATGTAGTTAAAAAAACAAAACAAAAAAAAAAAAACAAACAAAACACACCTTGCTCCACCCAGAAATGTTCTGTTTTCAGCTGGCTGTATGTGGGCGGAGAGACGATCTGACCAGTGACTTCCATTATACTAGTTACTCAATGTCTGACCTGCTTTTAGTGCTCGCCCATCGCTATTTACATCCCATTCAGTATGCTCATACCAATCACCATAATCAGATCAGCATACATAGGATGGAAACGTTATGACGCAATGACAGACTGGACAATTCCCAGAAGCCAGGTTAATAAGCTGAGAAAGCTGTTTGTGGTAACCTACTTCTAGAACTCAATAGAAAACAGCATGGATTCACACATCTGCATTGCACCCAGTTTTGTTTGTTACAGATACAACAAATTCAGACTTCATCATGAGCGCCCATCCTCGGTACTCGTTAAGGCTATGTGCCCACGTGTGTGCGCTCTGCACCGCAGCGTAACGTCACTGCATGTCCGCTTCACAGCACAGCTGAAAAGCTCCGTTCTGAAACTTTGGTGACTGCAGAATTCATGCGCTCTGGATGCTGCCTCTGAATGGAGCCAGCATGCAAAGCGCATGAAAGTGTTGATTTTGTTGATTTTGTTGCTTTTTAGAACGCAGCGGTTTGGCAGCATGCAAATCGCTGTGTTCTAAAACGCCACGTGGGCATGGATAATGCACAATCTTCATAGATTGTGCTGGGGACGCAGAACGCATGCATTTACGCTGCAGATCGCAGCGTAACTGCATGCAATACGCACACGTGGGCACATAGCCTTAGAGCAGTCAGAACCTCCGATGTGCATGGCTAGAGTACCCAAGTATAATAGAAGTCAATGGGGAACTTAAAGCACACCAATCCCCAGGATTTTCCTCTATAACCTAAAGCCAGGGCTATACAGGCACTATCAGGCTGATTCTATACATACCTGCAGTGCTCAGCTCGGATGTGTAGGTTTTGAAATACAAGCAAGTAAAGTTTGTAATATCAGCAGCTTTTTTTAATGACAGCAGCTGCTAATATCTGGGGGGGTATTCATAGTTATCCCTTCCCCCCGTTTTTTATGCTAATTCTATTATAGAATCAATTTACTTTAAGACTAGAAGGACCAGTGCTGATGTCATAACCATGTGACCAGAAGGGGTGGGGCTTCAGCCAAGATAGTGGCTACTAGGAAGCAACATTTTAATATTGGCTGAGGCCCCTCTCCTTCTGGTGACATGGGTATGACATCAGCACTGGTCCTTCTAGTCTTAAACTAAACCGATTTTATAATAGGAATAGCATAAAAAACAGGGGGAAGGGATAACTATGAATACCCCCCAGATATTAGCTGCTGCGGTCATTAAAAGCTGCCAATTTTACAAACTTTACTTGCTTGTGTTTCAAAACCTACACATCAGAGCTGAGCACTACAGATATGTATAGAATCAGCCTGATAGTGCCTGTATAGCACTGGGTTTAGGTTATAGAGGAAAATCCTGGTGATTGGTGCGCTTTAAGCAATTTTTCCCCCAAAAAGTTCCCACACTACTTGGTACATGGGTCAGGCCCGTCAGAGCGTCCAACTGCTCTTCATGAGTACAGAGCACGGTAGTGTTCGCTCAAGATTGTTGCACAGATTGTTCGTCCAGCTACACTCAAGGAGACATGTCAGTTTTTCCCAGCAGCACGGATGAAAAGGGCCAATAGAACCATAAAATAAAAAACAAAAAAAAACAAAACAAAAACAACTTTGTAATTTATTCTGTGAAAAACACTGATGAAAAATAGTAAACACACACACAAACCATTGATGATACCAGTAGCATTGTCAATATGGACGTGTGAATGAGGTTTTATATAGGCCCCTGATCAAACAGGACTACAGACGTTGTTATAATGGCACATTGAAGCGGATTCAAAATGCTACCTTTATGAAATCAGTTTTGTCCTTCTGTAATACACCATGTAAGTGTTATGCTAATGAATGCAAGAGCATGCAATAGGGGTTGGCCACTGCACTTGCATGTACACTGTACTCCTGCCTGTCTGGGGATTATCCCCTTCCCCGCCTGCCTCTGGTGAAGGACTGACAGGCTGTTGCTTGTTCAGTGACCTCCCATTTATGAAATTTCATGTGGGTGCCAGGGGCAGCGCATACGAACATCACTTTCTTGGCTCAATTCTGTCATTTGGAAGTTATAGCACATGGCCAGTGCCCGGGAAGAACTGCGCGTGCATGAGGTCTAAGGCCCCTTTCACACTGCGTTTTTACTTCTGTTCAGTGGTCCCGTCGGGGAATCAGTCCGAACCGCCCCTCCCCCACAAAACGTGTTTCGGACGCATGCACCGACAGGGCTATTGACTATAATGGAGCAGGCTCCATTACAGTGTGCTCCGTCTTGCACCATTTTTGCACATATACATTTTCTGCAGATGGACACCCGAATGTAGTGACCTGTCAGACTGGAAGTCACAGGACAGATATTCAGATTGCCAGGAGTAGATCCAAGAGCAAAGTCCAGCCCCACTGCACTTGCGCCCCATTAGCATACATGTCACGGCCTACTACAGAAGAACAAAATAGACTTAAAAGGGCATCACTTTAATCAGGTAAAAAAGCACCAGGTCTCCAAAGAGAATGTCATCAGGATCTTATTCTGGAAACCAATCATGTACTTCAAGGAACTGGTCACCAGGTTATTCCCTTATGAGCTGCGCTCACCACCAGTAGACCATTACATACAGCATTCTAGAATACTGAATGCAAGAGCCCAGGCTGCTCTGTATAACAAAAAACAAAACAAAACAAAAACCTCACCTGGGGGGGTGGTCCGGTCCGATTGTTGTCACTGCTCTCTAGTCAGGTGCCTCCTCTCGGCGACTACCTCAGTCCTCCTACCAGCCCAGTATGGATGAGGTGTCCTACATAATCCACAAGGCTGGCATTGTGGTCTTGTGCAAGCGCACTTTGATCTGCCTTGCTGACAGCAGAGCAAATTATTGTAATGCGCAGGTGTGAGGAAGGGTTAAAGACTGCCCGTGCAGGCGCACTACAATAGTTTGATCTATCCTGCTCAGGGCAGATGAAAGTGCACCTGCGCAGGACCTCAATAGTGGTCTGTGTGGGTGACTTAGGACAAGTCATGCATACAGCCCTCAGAAGGAGGGCTGTGATCGGTGCAGGGGGCGGCGGACCAGAGAGCAGAAACGCCCATCGGACCGGTCCGTCCCCTAGGAGAGTATAATAAGTGATTTTTAGGTTATGTAGAGCAGCCTGGGCTCTTATATACAGCATTCTAGAATACTGTATATAAGAGCTCACTGGTAGTGGCCGCAGCTTATAGTTGTCAAATTTGATGACAGGTTCCCTTTAAAGGCGCTTTAATGCAGATCAATCCTTCTCTTTTGTACACACCAGACTCGCCATTTTACAGAAATCCATAGTTGAAGTTGTATGTCGATGAGTGCAGTTGAGTTGAGCACCGTTGCACCTCTCCTGCCCGCTCTCTTTCACACTGCCTGGGGACCAGTTTGTCACTTTGAAGAATTTGTTGCTCAAAACTAGCAACAAGAGCAAAGAAAAAAAAAAAGGGTCAAAGAAATTAAAAAAAAAAAATAAAGTCTGGTTTTTGTATTGCATGTTAGCAGTTTGCCATTTGTTTCTGACTTAAATAAATTGAGGCCAGAAAAGAAAAAAAAAAAAAATTCTGGCCTCAATCACCCAGTTTTTTGCCATCAGTCGCAATCCGTCGTTTTGTGGAAAAAAAAAAAAAATGATCTGGCACTGGATCAGTTTTTTTTCTTATTGACTTGTATGAGCGACGGATTGCCCCCCGTTACATTCGTCGTGCGACGGATCCATCGTAAAATGTTTGTCCGGCCGACAAGTCCAAATGAACGCTTTTTGACTGCGCCAAAAAACGGACAGCGACAGAGCCTTCGGCGTCCCTTGTTTGTTATAATGGAATGCTCAGATGAGATGTAAATTCATTTCTGATCAGAAAAAGTTAAAGTGGTACGACTGGTCAGTTTTTGTTTTTTGTTACAGGATCCTTCGCATCAGTTTTACTACAATCTGCGACGGATCTGTTCCATCAGTCACAAAACTGATGTGTGAAAGAGGCCTAAGGCTAAGTTCACATTTCCGTTGTTTTGTATCAGTCACATGCGTCGCTTGACGCATGTGACTGATGCGCTGTTCAACGCTGTACAACGGATGACAAAGAACAGAATTCTTTGTCGGATTCCGTTGTGTGCGCGGGGCGGAGTTCGGGGGGGGGAGGGGAGCCGAGCGGGGCCGTGGCACTGAGGACGTCAGTGCCGCAGGGACTGCAGGACGTGTGTGTGCGTGTGTGTGTGTGTGTGTGTGTGTGTGTACACATGCTGAATGCGGGAGGGGGCGGAGCCGAGCGGGGGGCGGGGCCAGGCGCTGAGGAGGTCAGTGGAAGTGCTGCGGTCTGCATGGCTGGGGACAGGTGAGTATGTGAGTGAGTGTGTGTATGTGCATGTATGTATGTGTGTGCACATGCAAAGTGCGGAAGGGGGCGGAGCCGAGCGGGGGCAGGGCCAGGCGTTGAGGATGTCAGTGGAAGTGCTGCGGTCTGCATGGCTGGGGACAGGTGAGTATGTGTGAGTGAGTGTGTGTATGTGTATGTATGTATGTGTGTGCACATGCAAAGTGCGGAAGGGGGCGGAGCCGAGCGGGGGCAGGGCCAGGTGTTGAGGATGTCAGTGGAAGTGCTGCGGTCTGCATGGCTGGGGACAGGTGAGTATGTGTGAGTGAGTGTGTATGTGCATGTATGTATGTATGTATGTATGTATGTATGTATGTATGTATGTATGTATGTATGTATGTATGTATGTATGTATGTATGTATGTATGTATGTATGTATGTATGTAAAGTGCGGGAGGGGGCGGAGCCGAGCGGGGGGCGGGGCCAGACGAGGGCGTCAGTGGCAGTGCTTGTCTGCATGGCTGGGGACAGGTGTGTGTGTGTGTGTGTGTGTGTGTGTGTGTGTGTGTGTGTGTGTGTGTGTGTGTGTGTGTGTGTGTGTGTGTGTGTGTGTGTGTGTGTGTGTGTGTGTGTGTGTGTACATACATGTGCGGAGTGCGGGAGGGGGCGGGGAAGTGTCTGCCTCCCTGCACACGTAACCAGCCTAAATATCGGGTAACAGCAAAGCACCCGATGTTTACCTTGGTTACCCGATATTTACCTTGGTTACGGGCCTACACCGCTTAGCGCTGGCTCCTTGCACCATAACCAGGGTAAATATCGGGTAACCAACCAAAGCTGGTGACGTGTGCAGGGAGCCAGAGAGCATGCGCAGCAAAATCCGACGGATCTCGCTGCTCAAAAAACGTTACATGCTGCGTTCCCCCCGCCCGGCGGTCAGTCGTTCCACGACTGATCAGTCGGGCGGAGGGTGCAACGCAGCATCATCAGTCACAATCCGCTGCTCATACAAGTCTATGGGAGCAGCGGAATCCGCTAAATGGATTCCGTTGTTTACAAGAGCAACGTATTGTGACTGATACATTTTAGCGGAAATGTGAACTTAGCCTAAGGCTACTTTCATACATCAGTTTTTTTCCATCAGGCACAATCCGGAAAAAAAAAAAACGATCCGGCGCCGGATCCATTTTTGTAAACCGAGCATGCTCCAATGTATTGGAAAAAACGGACGAAACGGATCAGTTTTTAGACGGATCAGGTATACTGGATCTGTGAAAAAGGATCAGGCACATCCATTTTTGCATATTCTGAGCCAGATCCGTTGCATCAGGCACACACCGGATTGTGCCTGATGCCAAAAAACTGATGTGTTAAAGTAGCAGAATTGAAAACCCATTTGGTTAAAAAAAAAAAAAAACCACCACATGCCATGCACACCACATAGGTTTTAGGCAGCTTATGCACTGAACCAGAAACTAAAGGTCCCTTTACACACACTTTCTAGCGATCCCACCAGCGATCCCAACCTGTCTGGGATCGCTACAAAGTCTCTGGTGAGTCGCTGGTGAGCTGTCAAACAGGCAAACCTGGAAAACGAAACAGCGATCCGGACCTGCAGAACGACCTAGCTAGTCATTGGGGACGTTGTAAAGCAGCTTTTTGAAAGAGAAGTCGCTAACGAAGTTGCTGTAAGGCCTAAGCCACACGGCGAGAAAATCAGTGCGAGTGGAGTGCGATAAAACATTGCATTCCCCTCGGACCAATATTGGCCTGTGTGTCAGCGCACATGAGCGATTATTTTCTCAGCCCTAATCGGACCAAGAAAACAAATCGCAGCATGCTGCAATTGTAAGCTGAGACTCTCTCTCGCACCCATTCAAGTGAATGGGGCGAGAGAAAAGTCGCACTGCACTCGCGGTACACCGGTGTACCGCTAGTGCAGTGCGAGAATGGCAATAGCCGACTATGGAGGAGAGAGGGAGAGAAATCCCTCCCGCCCCTCCTCCGTGCCAGCCCGCCTCCCGCAGCTGAGGTCTGCTCACATGATTGGACCTCAGATGCAGGCACACTCGTATGACACTCGGTCCCTGCTGTGCTGCCAGCACGACCGGAGTCTCATGCGAGCATCGCAGTAGTGCCCCGTGTGGCCCCAGCCTAATGGTGTCAAACACTGATGCATGCTGCACAGCGGGAAACAAAGGACCAAAAAAATGGTCCTGAGAGATGTGTACCTCACAGCGGGGACCAGGTCGCTGATGTGTTTCACACACTGCAATGTCGCTGGGGAGGTCGCTATTACGTCACAAAACCGGTGACGTTACAGCGATGTCATTTGCGATGTTGCAGTGTGTAAAGGGGCCTTTAACACAATGTATCAAGGATGTTTGTAGCAGCTAGGAACTGTATTTATAAAATAAACAACTGAAGGCCATGGCCAGCTATTTGCCTTCAAAAGTAGCCTAAAAGAAGGCCAGCTAAGGTGTGGGGGGGGGGGGGGGGAACATTAAAAAAGTATCTGAAGATGCAATAACTTCTTCACGACGAGGCCGAACAGTTTTTTTTCCCAACTTTTCTTGCCAGAACCATAACTTTTTCAGCCCACATTCATGAGGGCTTGTTTTTTACGGGAAGAGACGTACTTTTGAATTACACCATTCATTTTACCTCCGTGTAATGTAAAACCAAGAAAAAAATAAAAAAAAATTAAGGAATTTTAAAAAAAAAGGCAGATATATTCAGGAGCTGCAGAGGAGTCCCACAACCTGGGTAATACCCTCCTTTGCAGCAGCTGTATATATCTGCTTTTTTAGTCTGCATTTCCACATACTTCGCTCCTGCACTGAGGAATGTGGAGACCGTGGTCCGTGCAGCAACTGCTGGAAAGTGAATCCATGAGTCCACCTGGGCTCGTGCTTGGCTAATGCAGTCATCCAAGGAGGTGTGGAACCAGACAGTTCACTCTACTGTAAGGCTATGTGCGCACGCTGCGTTTTTTGCCGCATTTTTTTGGGTTCAGTTTTGGTCTCAAAACTGCATGAATTTCCTTCCCCAGCAAAGTATGAGATTTCCTTTTTGCTGTCCGCACGTTGCAGGTTTTTTTGGCTGAGTCTTTGTGGTGACCACAAAGATGCAGAATGTCAATTCTTTTGGCGTTTTTCACCCATTGAGTTCAATGAGGTGTGGAAAACTGCAATTAAAAACGCAAGTTATTTTACATGCGTTTTTCTAACTAGACTCCGGGTCGTCAGGGATTGATTGCTGGTATTTGGCCAGATACCGCTCCCCATATAAAGTCTATGGGGACAAAAATCAGGCGCAAAGGGGTAGATGCAAGCGCTTTATACTCACCGATCACCAGGAGGCTGTCACACTGCTGCCGCGGCAGCTTTCTCATCCAGAGCCGGCCGCATATTAGGCTCATAACATTCACTCCTTCCCTGCTCACCGGTGGCTGTGATTGGTTGCAGGCAGACACCGCCCCCACACTGAGTGACAGCTGTGACTACATCCAATCACAGATGCCTGCGAGCGGGCCTATATCGTAGATTTAAAAAAAAAAAAAAAAAAAAAAAAAAAAAACACACAACAAACCACACACACAACGTGCGGTCCCCCCCAATTTTGAAAACCAGCCAAGATAAAATCTCACAGGTAGGGGCTGGTATTCTCAGGCTGGGGAGACCCACGTTATTGGGAGTCCCCAAGCCTAAATATCAGCCAGCAGCCGCCCAGAATTGCCACATCCATTAGATACAACAGTCCTAGGACTTGTCCCGGCTCATCCCGATTGCCCTGTTGCGGTGGCAATTGGGGTAATGAGTTAATGGCAGCAACCCATAGCTGCCACTAAGTCCTAGCTTAGTAATGGAAGGAGTCTATGAGACACCCCCACATCACTAAGCTGTAAGTGAAAGTAAATAAACACAATCACCCCAAAAAAGCCCCCCCTCTTTCACCACCTTATTAACCCCTAAAACACCTCTCCAGGTCCGACGTAATCCACACAAGGTCCCACGACGCATCCAGCTCTGCTATATCTGACAATCACAGCAAGCGGCCATAGAACAAGACTGCTCGCTGTGAGGGTCAAAGTGAAGTGAGCCGAGCGGGATCAGCGGTGACTTCAGCTGTCACCGCACGTCACCTGACTTAAGTCACTGCTGATCTCGCGCTCACTTCAGTCGCAGCCAGATTTGCGGTAACAGGGGGAGGACTCCAAATATCACCGCACATCACCTGACTGGAGTCCTGTACCTGTTAACGCAAATCAGACCACGCCAGAAGTGAGCTGCGCAAGATCAGCGGTGACGTCAGTCAGGTGATGTGTGGTGACAGCTGGAGTCCTCCACTTGTGACTGCATATCAGGTAGCGGCTGAAGTGAGCCGCGAGATCAGCGATGATGTCACTCATGCGGTTTGCGGTGACATGTGGAGGACTGTCGCCGCACATCACCTGAGTGACATCAACGGCAATCCCGTGGCTCACTTCAATAGAGGCCTGACAGGTGGACTGCTGCGTTTTTAGGCAAAAAAATGCTGCATCTTTGTGGTCACCACAAGATAAAAACTGTGCATCTTTGTGGTAAAAAAAATGTAGCAAGCGCACATAGCCTACGTGTATTCAGTGTTGTGCCTGACCAGCGAGCATCTCACCTGGTTTTCCATCTGCTAGTGGTGCAGACTCACACACGGAGCACTTTTCTTCATTTTTATCTTGCAGGTTAGGCCAGGGTCACATGAGCTTAAGAAGAATTGCTCCGATTTTCATCCAGAAAAGTTGAAGATATCAGTTTGGTATTCCGTATGTTATGTGAGTGCTATACGAGTGACTTTTTTCTGGCCTAACATCCGTATGCAATGAGATTTGTTTCTCAGCAGTTCTTATTCTACACTCATTCACAGGACCATTTACAGTGTTCTGTGCTACAGAATTGTAATGTAGCAGTACAAATTGGGATGTACGAGTGCCTTTTTTCTCACGCCCATAGGCTTGCATTGGCTTGTCTTGTGCGATATAAGTTACCATATGCAGCAATTTTTTGTTCTTCAATCCGATTATAGCTGAGGAAAAATTTGCAGATCTGCTCTGCCTCATTGAATACCATTGGCCTGAGTACAATGCGAGATTCTCATATTGCTCTCGTCTGATTCATACGCTCGTCTGACCCCGGCATAAGGCTATGTGCCCACGGGGACAGTGTCCTGCAGATATATCCGCAGGAGCGCCCAGGAAACCGCACCACAACTTGTCTGTTTCCATGCTGCGGAATGTCCTGCGGATATGCTGCGGGCTTTCTGCATTGAGGATACAGTACCATGGCTTCGGCACTGCATCCTCAATGCAGAACAAGTGCTGAGTGATCGGGTGTTCATACTGATCTCCATCACGCAGCACCTCGCTTTCCGGCGGCCGTGTCACTGTCAGCGTCTGCAGGAGAAGGTGGGCGGGCCTGAACTAGCTCCGGCTGTCACATGACCGGAGCTCGTGCAGGCCCCGCCCACCTCTTTCCTGTACCTGGATTCACCGCGCTTCTGTACACCGGACAGAGAAAGTGACTCCGGTGAGGCAGGTAAGTATATGGGACCCTGCGGAGAAATCTGCAGGAATAATTGACATGCTGCTGATTTTTCCGCAGGGAAATCCGCATTATTTCCGCTGCGGAAAAATCCGCAGCGTGGGCACATCAGTTCCCAAATGCCATAGAAATGGATGGGGAGTAGCTGTGCTGCAGATTTTTGAAAAATCCACAGAATTTCCGCGAAAAATCTGCGGCAAATTCCGCGCATTTTCTGCAGCGTGGGCACATAAGCCTAAGAACGAGGCTTGTGACTGTTACCTCTGACTACTGGTTAGAGGCTGCAGCCACAAGTTGGTGGATCTGTACTGAGGCACCAGTGGGGAGAGCTGAAGACGGCCGGTGGTGAATAGGGCTGAGCAGACCCACACTGTAAAAGTCCGGATTTGCACACTTTCAAAGTTGCCCAGGCGCCGGGCTTGGGCCCGGGATTCTGGGTGTTTGATCCGGAACTCAAAAATATAAGAAAAATAAAGAAAATAAGAATGAAGCAAGAGCTTCATACTTACCCAGCTCCGGCCCGGCTGTACACTGCTCCCTCCCTTCATATGCACAGCATTCCCCGCCCACCGGCCGGCCTGGCATCTGTGACTGGTGCAGACACGCCCCCAGCCTTTGTGACAGCGTCTGACTGCTTCTGCTCACAGACATTGTCTGCAGGTCATCGCCAGCGTGGCTCATCCTGGGCCTCCCAGTGCACGAGTCATGCACCGGGAGGCCCAGGCTGAGCAGAGAGGGAAACATCGCCGGCACTACTCATTCTGGGTTGCCTGCTTCATGAAGCAGGCTGAACAGAGGAGTACATATCGCAGGCACAGCTCATCCAGGGCTACCTACTCCATGAAGCATGCCGCTCAGGCTGAGCAGATCAGGACACATTGTGGGCTGCATTTACATGCACCCCACTATCACGTGACAAATTACGTCATACCTGGAAGGAGCCCATACATTCTAGCGTCTATCTTTACTTTTAGTGCATGATCAAGACCCACGCAGCTCCGGAAGTGAATGCGTGACCCAGAAGCAGCTTGCCACCATGACACGGAGTATGGGTGAGTACACCACGCACGCTCCTATTCCCCGATCCCTTCCACCAACATTTTTAATAACCGGATTCTGGTTCCCATAGACTTATATGGGTACCAGATTCCGGACCAGATCAAGATTTAAGAAAATGAGCAGAGAATCGCCAATCCTGTTTTTGCGAGTCCGCTCAGCTCTAGTGGCGAATATAATACTAGGTGCAAGGACCTCACCTTATTAGCATGCATCCAGTGCTGCAAAAATAAAAACACTGGAGTAGTGCTTTAAAGTTATTATCCTACATGATCTGCTGAAAAGTCTGGTGCACTGTGTCTAGACTAAGGGTCCATTTACAAGAACTTGTGGCAGTAATTGCCCACCTTCACCGATTAGCAAAAGTTTAAGGGTAAGTTCACACAGTTCCTTTTTTACGCGGCGTTTTTGCGCAGTTTTCAGGTGCGTTTTTGCTCAGAAAACTGCATGACTGCTTCCCCAGCAAAGTCTATGAGTTTTCATTTTTGCTGTCTGCACAGTTTTTTTCCAGCTGCGTTTTTGTGGTGCCACAAAAACGCAGCATGTCAATTATTCCCGCGTTTTTCACTGCGCTTTTCATCCATTGAGTGCAATGGGATGTTGAAAGACGCAATGAGAAACGCAAATAGGTGCGTTTTGGTGCGTTTTAGTGCGTTTCTAAGACCAAAAACGCAGCTATAAACGCAAGAGGTGGGTAGTAAAGTGACATGTACAGGAAAAGGATTCCTTCTGTCAGTAAATACAGAAGTGTGAATCCTCCCGGTACCGTCACCGCTGCGTCCACCTCCAATCCTGTGCATGTATGTTGCCATGCGGCGCCATGTCTGGGCAGGAGGTGGAGGCAGCTGCGAAATCAAAAGTGAACAGTAGAAAAAAAAAAGAAAAAAAAAAAAGTCATACTCACCTGTCTGCAGACTCCCGGTGCCATGCCCGCTCCCATCTCCTCCTCCCAGTACCGCCGCTCTGGGTGTGTGCAGTCTCCCCGGGTACGTATGCCTGCAGGATGTAGGACCTGGCGATGGATCACCTGATGCAGTCACCTGACGCATCAGCTGATCGTACGTCTCGGGCTGATGCCAGCAGCCAGCCGGTTTAACCTATCAGCGGATGCATCAGGAGACTTCATCTCTGATTACCTGCAGCTGCGATCGGACGGGATCAGACTCCTCCAATCGCTCAAGGAGCTGCTGGTAATCAGCACAAGTTGTTTTTGTTTTTTTTTGCACTGATGCATCTGCTGATTGTATAAACGGCTTTTATACAATCAGCTGATGTGTGATGTAATTCAGGCACTTGATCCTGACACATCAGCTGATCGGTTTGCCTTCCAGCAAACCGATCAGATGATATTGGATCCAGATTGGACGGCGCGGGACCCTTGACCCAGGATTACTGCGGAGGGGGGTTCTTTATTTCAATAAAGATAAAGTCACTAATTGTGTTGTGTGTTTTATTTCTAATAAAAATATTTTTCTGTGTGTTGTGGTTTTTTTATCTTTACTAGAAATTCATGGTGGCCATGTCTAATATTGGCGTGACACCATGAATTTCGGGCTTAGGGCCAGCTGATATACAGCTAGCCCTAACCCCATTATTACCCAGTGAGCCACCCGGCATCAGGGCAGCTGGAAGAGTTGGATATAGCGCCAGAAGATGGCGCTTCTATGAAAGCGCCATTTTCTGGGGTGGCTGCGGACTGCAATTCGCAGCGGGGGTGCCCAGAAAGCATGGGCACCCTGCACTGTGGATTCCAATCCCCAGCTGCCTAGTTGTACCCGTCTGGACACAAAAATTAGGCGAAGCTCACGTCATTTTTTTTTGTTTAATTATTTCATGAAATTCATGAAATAATTAAAAAAAAAGGGCTTCTCTATATTTTTGGCTCCCAGCCGGGTGCAAATAGGCAGCTGGGGGTTGGGGGCAGCCCGTACCTGCCTGCTGTACCCGGCTAGCATACAAAAATATGGCGAAGCCCACATCATTTTTTTTGTTTGGGGGGGCAAAGAAATCCTGCATACAGTCCTGGAAGGAGGATGCCGAGCCTTGTAGTTCGACAGCTGCTGTCTGCTCTCCTGCATACACTATTGGATGGAGGATGCTGAGCCTTGTAGGTCTGCTCCCCCTGACTCTCCCTCCAGCATACAGTCCTGGATGGAGCATGCTGAGCTTTGTAGTTTTTCAGCTGCTGTCTGCTCTCCTGCATACACTAGTGGAGAATGAAGAACATATTGAAGAAGGAAATGACAGACCTCTTTTTTTGTTCACTGATAAACGCATAAAGACGCAGTGAGCAAAAATGCAGCAAAACGCAGCAAAAAACGCACCAAATCACGGCAAAAACGCGTGCGTTTATGGCCGCTTTTTTTACGCGGGTGCGTTTTTTGTGCGGTTTTTGCTGCAAAAACGCACCAAAACGCAGCGTCAAAAAAGAGCAGTGCGTGAACCTAGCCTTATAGCATGCTAAGGCTGCTTTCACACATCCGGTTTTTGCTGAGCGGCACAATACGGCGCTTTGCAGAAAAAACGCAACCTTTTTTTGCCGCCGGTTGCGTTTTTTCCGCATAGACTTGCATTAGCACCGTATTGTGCCGCATGGCCTTGCGTTGCGTCCGGTTTTTGACAGATGTGGCATATTTAGCACATGCGGCGGCCCGATGGAACTTTGCCTGGCACGTTTTTTTGTGTGGCAAAAAACAGCCTCGCGCCGGATACGGCGCGATTTACAATGCAAGCCTATGGACGCCGGATGCGGCAAAAACCACATCCGGCGTCCGGAAGTGGTTTTATCTACTGCGCATGCTCATTATCAAGCCGCATCCGTCAAAAAATGGACGGGCTACATTGAAAAACTTATGCAATGGATCAGTTTTTTCGCTGCATCCGTTGCATAGGTTTTTGAGCCGGATTGAGCCGCACTGCAAAAAACGGATGTGTGAAAGCAGCCTTACAGAGGTAGATCACAGAAAGGCTATGTGCCCACGTTGCATTCTGTCCCTGCAGAAATTTCTGCAGCGATTTGAACAGCACATGTGCGCTTCAAATCGCTGCAGAAACACAGTACTGAAAAGCAGATTTCATGCGCTCTGGATGCAGCCCTCACCATAGAGAGCAGGACCTGCATCCAAAGCGCACGAAAGTAGGGACATGTTGCTTTTTAGAACGCAGCAATTTGGCAGCATGCAAATCGCTCCGTTCTAAAACGCAACCTGCGCATGGATTATGCACAATCTTCATAGGTTATGCTGGGGACGCAGGACGCATGCAGTTACGCTGCAGTGCAATACGCTGCATAACTGCATGCAAATACCCAACGTGGGGACATAGCCTAAGTATGCATTCAGGGATCTACACTAGATTGCTCATAGGCTGACATTTTTCTCGTCAGTGCGACTGCGACAAGTGCTGTCGAGAACAATGAACTTTTTCGTCCTGTGTAAAAGTTCACTTCTCCCGAAGAATGAGCTACTGTAGTTTGCACTGAATATTGAAAGATAATCGTTAACAATTGTTCTTTAATTAACCCTAGAACGCATACCTGGGGCCTCGCAGGCCTGCTAGGTCATTTGTTTTCTATGGTAGATTGAATTGCTTGCGCGTTCTAGGGTTAAACAGAACCTTACAGCTGATACATGCTGTGTGTGGATCAGGCAGATTGTATCTGGCAGTGGCTTTAGGACATCAGAAATATAGCTAACTCAGATGCTGTGGTGTTTTAGGGACACCGTTTAATAGCGCCAGGGGCAAAGCCACATGGTAGGCTATTCGGACAGGCGGTAGACTGGCAGCTTCTCCCCACCTGCTGCACTGTATGGGGAATCTCCTCACCCAAGGGGGAGCGGGCAGGTTAGGATGCTACAGACCCAGTTCTCCAGGCTCCTTATCCACTATCTTTATACATAGTCAATCATTACAAAAGGTCTATCTCCCGATTGGTCATATGATAGAACGACAAGTGCAACCTGTAGCCTGTTCTTCCCACGAAAATGACAGACTCCACAAATTAGAAGTCAATAGTATTGCTTGGCGTTTTGTGATGAATCTAGATAACGGAAAGTGACAATATACAAACTTAGTCGAAGCCCGCATGTGGCCTGTGAACATTACAAGCATTGTCTTTACAGATTCAGGTGGTTTTACTTTTTCACAGGCTTTCATGATTGCATCATTGCCTTATTCTAACGCTACAAACCATTTCTCCAACTTGCAAGAAAGGCCATAAGAAAGAACTCTGCTTTAGAGGCTACATAGAACACCTACAAGATTCTCGAAAGTCAAGAATTAGAAGATTAGCTACAAAAGAAAAACAAATGGATAGAAGTTAGAGCCTCACTAGCAGCCTGTGTGATCCCTCAGATATCAGCTCCACAACAATAGGACTGAACGAAGGAACTAAAACGGAAGGGGTAGGAGTCCTCCAGTGGAGGAATAGTGAGCGACCAGTGGAGAAGCGTGCAGTGCTGCCTGAACAATCCCACCGCTGCTTGTTTTTCTTACTAGGCCAAGGCTGAGTCTCAGCCACCTCCTCTTCCTTCCTACAGTCCCACATATACACCATGTGATTATATACAGACAATAGCATACATATTATGCAATCACCACAAGAAAAACATTTTGTATTTACACTTCAGGCATTTTCCAAAGGCCTCAACTCAGACCAGGAAATAAATGCAGGGTAGGCCCCGACTAGGGTGGACTACAACATGGAAGCTGGGGGGGGACACATGGATCATCGGCGACAGAGCGCTATAGGATAGGATCACCCCGAAATACAGGGGTCACCAAAGCGGAAACAAGTGTGCAAGGTGGATCATAAACCATATCAAGGGCTGCGGGGCTAGACCCTACAGAACACAAGGTGTATACACAGCACCCACATATTGCACTGACGTTCAGTGTCATATCCTATACAGTAGTAATTACAACCTGCATTACACAAGCTATACACAGCACCCATATAAGTGATTACTTTGTGGGTGATATTTGTGTACTATAACTTATAAGAACCTAGTGTAGAAGGTATATACATAGCACCCACATAGGGATTATAACCTGCAGTACACAAGGTATACACATATAATCCCTATTATGTGGAATGTGGGTGCTAACTTATGATACACAAAATATACACATAGCACCCACATATTCCACAGTGAAGTTCAGTGTCATTCCCATACAATACTAATTACAACCCACAATACACAAGGTGTACACAACACCCACATAGTAGGGATTAGAACCTGCAATACACAAGGTGTACACAACACCCACATAGTAGGGATTAGAACCTGTAATACACAAGGTATACACACACAGCACCCACATAGTAGGGATTAGAACCTGCAATACACAAGGTATACACAACACCCACATAGTAGGGATTAGAACCTGCAGTACACAAGGTATACACAACACCCACATAGTAGGGATTAGAACCTGCAATACACAAGGTATACACATAGCACCCACATAGTAGGGATTAGAACCTGCAGTACACAAGGTATACACATAGCACCCACATAGTAGGGATTAGAACCTGCAGTACACAAGGTATACACATAGCACCCACATAGTAGGGATTAGAACCTGCAGTACACAAGGTATACACAACACCCACATAGTAGGGATTAGAACCTGCAGTACACAAGGTATACACATAGCATCCACATAGTAGGGATTAGAACCTGCAGTACACAAGGTATACACACAGCACCCACATAGTAGGGATTAGAACCTGCAGTACACAAGGTGTACACATAGCACCCACATAGTAGGGATTAGAACCTGCAGTACACAAGGTATACACATAGCACCCACATAGTAGGGATTAGAACCTGCAGTACACAAGGTATACACAACACCCACATAGTAGGGATTAGAACCTGCAGTACACAAGGTATACACATAGCACCCACATAGTAGGGATTAGAACCTGCAGTACACAAGGTGTACACATAGCACCCACATAGTAGGGATTAGAACCTGCAGTACACAAGGTGTACACATAGCACCCACATAGTAGGGATTAGAACCTGCAGTACACAAGGTATACACATAGCACCCACATAGTAGGGATTAGAACCTGCAGTACACAAGGTATACACATAGCACCCACATAATAGTGATTACACCTTATAGTACAAGGTACACACAGCACCCACATATTCCAGTGATGTACAGATTATGTATGGAAGCCAGGCTCTGGCCTGATGGCTGTATAGCTATAGATGTATGAGCACATCACTATGGACAATACATTAGACTCCAGTCTGTCCATACTGCATAGAGCATATATATTGCACAGCCCTGACACTGTACATTAGCTTGTGGCCAGTATATACAGTACACTTCTCCACACTATAGGGCCAGGGGCCCCTATAAGCATTTAATTCATGGGCCAGAATGGGAACTGAAACAAAGCATCCCAGACGGAAGGAAAGTGACCGACATACATACAGCCGCCTGATGGAGCTGACATATTGACGTGTGCAGACAAAGACAGAACTTGTGCGGGAGGGGGAGCTGTAGTGTTGTGGCTGGGGGGCACAATAGGGGGTGGGCAGCGGGGCCTCACCTCCATTCACACCTCTGCACGGGAAGTAAAGCGTGGCGGGGCCTTACCGGGGAGGGGGGGGCACACTGGTCGGGCCCGGGCACATGTGCATACACAGAGCAGCATGCCAGACAAAGCAGCACTTCCCCCTCACCTGCATTCAGCGCCTCACAGCACGGGCTCTCCGCACGGGCTCAGTCGCTTCTCTCGTCGCTCTCCCTTCGGGCCTGGTTGCTGCTGGCGGCGGACAGGGGCTAAGCGGGAGCCACTAGGCAGTAAATACATGCAGGCAGCGGCGGGAGGTGCGGGGACCGGCCGCGCTCAGCTCTGGCTCCGGGGACTGTGCTGCTCTCCTCACACCGCGCTCGGTGCTTCCCGTCTCCGGCGGCTTATAAGCGATGGCCGTAGAGTGCAGGGATATAAATATTGAGATGAATAATCAGGGTGAGGAGGATGTGTGTACACTGAGGGGATAAAAGGGGCGTTCACAGGCCGAGGCGGGCTCTGCTGATGAGGAGGTGATGACGACAGAGGAAGAGGAGGAGACATGGCCGGGACCGCACAGACGGCGCTATTTATAGGCCGGGGGGTTACGTAGTCCTCGGGTTGTGGGGTTTGGGCAACAGCATGGGGATGTAGGGGGCGGAGGCAAGCAGTCTTGTCACAACAGCATGGAGATATTGGGGAAGGGGGCAACACCTATCAACATGGGGATATAGAGGATGGGGCCAACAGCATGGGGATATAGGGGACGGGGGCCAACAGCATGGGGATATAGGGGCCGACAGCATGGGGATATAGGGGACGGGGGCCGACAACATGGGGATATAGGGGACGGGGGCCGACAGCATGGGGATATAGGGGACGGGGGCCGACAACATGGGGATATAGAGGATGGGGCCAACAGCATGGGGATATAGGGGACGGGGGCAAGGAGTCTTGTCACAACAGTATGGAGATATAGGGGAAGGGGGCAACCATCTAACAGTATGGGGATATAGGGGACGGGGGCAAGGGCTCCTGTCACATCAGCATGGAGATATAGGGGACGGGGCCATCAGTAGGGGGATATAGGGGATGCAGGCAACCACCTATCAGCATGGGGATGTAGGGGGCGGAGGCAAGGAGTCTTGTCACAACAGCATAGAGATATAGGGGACGGGGGCAACCACCGATCAGCATGGGGATATAGGGGACGGGGCCAACAGCATGGGGATATAGGGGACAGGGGCCAACAGCATGGGGATATAGGGGACGGGGGCCGACAGCATGGGGATATAGGGGGCGGGGGCCGACAGCATGGGGATATAGGGGACGGGGGCCGACAGCATGGGGATATAGGGGACGGGGGCCGACAGCATGGGGATATAGGGGACGGGGGCCGACAGCATGGGGATATAGGGGACGGGGGCCGACAGCATGGGGATATAGGGGACGGGGGCCGACAGCATGGGGATATAGGGGACGGGGGCCGACAGCATGGGGATATAGGGGACGGGGGCCGACAGCATGGGGATATAGGGGACGGGGGCCGACAGCATGGGGATATAGGGGACGGGGGCCGACAGCATGGGGATATAGGGGACGGGGGCCGACAGCATGGGGATATAGGGGACGGGGCCAACAGCATGGGGATATAGGGGACGGGGGCCAACAGCATGGGGATATAGGGGCCGACAGCATGGGGATATAGGGGACGGGGGCTGACAGCATGGGGATATAGGGGACGGGGGCAACCACCTATCAGCATGGGGATATAGGGGACGGGGGCAACCACCTATCAGCATGGGGATATAGGGGACGGGGCCAACAGCATGGGGATATAGGGGACAGGGGCAACCACCTATCAGCATGGGGATATAGGGGACGGGGCCAACAGCATGGGGATATAGGGGAAGGGGGCAATCACCTAACAGCATGGGGATCTAGGGGACGGGGCCAACAGCATGGGGATCTAGGGGACGGGGCCAACAGCATGGGGATGTAGGGGACTGGGCCAACAGCATGGGGATCTAGGGGACGGGGCAACCACCTATCAGCATGGGGATCTAGGGGACGGGGCCAACAGCATGGGGATCTAGGGGACGGGGCCAACAGCATGGGGATCTAGGGGACGGGGCCAACAGCATGGGGATCTAGGGGACGGGGCCAACAGCATGGGGATCTAGGGGACTGGGCCAACAGCATGGGGATATAGGGGACAGGGGCAACCACCTATCAGCATGGGGATCTAGGGGACGGGGCCATCAGCATGGGGATCTAGGGGACGGGGCCATCAGCATGGGGATCTAGGGGACGGGGCCAACAGCATGGGGATCTAGGGGACGGGGCCAACAGCATGGGGATCTAGGGGACGGGGCCAACAGCATGGGGATCTAGGGGACGGGGCCAACAGCATGGGGATCTAGGGGACTGGGCCAACAGCATGGGGATCTAGGGGACTGGGCCAACAGCATGGGGATCTAGGGGACGGGGCCAACAGCATGGGGATCTAGGGGACAGGGCCAACAGCATGGGGATCTAGGGGACGGGGCCAACAGCATGGGGATCTAGGGGACGGGGCAATCGCCAAACGGTATGGGGGATATAGAGGATGGGGCAGCCACTTAGCATGGAGATATTGAGGATAGGGCAATCACCTAACAGCATGGGGATATAGGGGATGGGGACAATCCTCTAACAGCATGGGGATATAGGGGACGGGGAAAGGACTCCTGTCACATCAGCATGGATATATAGGGGAAGGGGGCAACCACGTATCAGCATGGAGATATAGGGGACGGGGCCAACAGTAGGGGGATATAGGGGATGCAGGCAACCACCTATCAGCATGGGGATATAGGGGATGGGGCAATCACCTATTAACATGGTGATATAGGGGATGGGGGCAAGGAGTCCTGTCACATCAGCATGGGAATATAGAGGAAAGGGGCAACCACCTATCAGCATGGAAATATAGGGGACGGGGCTAACAGCATGGGGATATAGGGGACGGGGGCAATGCCCTAACAGCATGGGGATATAGGGGATGGGGCAATCCCCTAACAGCATGGGGATATAGGGGACGGGGGCAATCCCCTAACAGCATAGGGATATAGGGGACGGGGGCTATCCCCTAACAGCATGGGGATATAGGGGACGGGGGCAATCCCCTAACAGCATGGAGATGTAGGGGATGCAGGCAATCAACATGGGGATATAGAGGATGGGGCAGCCACTTATCAGCATGGGTACATAGGGGACGGAGGCAAGGAGTCCTGTCACAACAGCATGGGGATATAGGGGACGGGGCAATTGCCTAACAGCATGGGGATATAGGGGATAGAGGCAAGGAGTCCTGTCACAACAACATGGGTATACAGGGGAAGGGGGCAACCACCCATCAGCACGGGGCTATAGGGGACGGGCAACTGCCGATCAGCACGGGGATATAGGGGACAGGGGCAACTGCCTATCAGCATGGGAATATAGGGGACGGGACAATCACCTATCAGTATGGGGATGTAGGGGATGAGGGTAATCGCCTATCAACATGAGGCTATATCGGGGGTGGGGTAATTGCCTATCAGCATGGAGATATAAGGGACGGGGACAATATTATCAGCATGGGAATATAGAGGATGGAGCAATCGCCTATCAGCATGAGGATATATGGGGGATGGGTGGTAATCTATCAACATGGAAATATGGGGAAGGGGGCAATCATTATCAGCATGGGGATATAGGAGACAGAGGCAAGGAGACCTGTCACATCAGCATAGGGCTATAGGGGATGGGGCAATCACCCATCAGCAAAGGAGGGGGCATGTCCTATATCAGCATGTTAACACTGTGGCATGTTTGTGGGACCTGACCGGAAAATATATATGTGTATGTAATAGTGTTCAATAAAATGCTAAATGCGTCCCCCCTAACCAGCCCTTTATGTCCAATGCAAGCAGCAGTAGACATCCCATGCAGCACCGTGTCAATAGGAATAAATTAACATGCACGGGAAATGTTTGGTTCTATAGCTCACATGTCATCCCCCTTTTTTGGGCCCTAAACAGTAGGCCATGTATGCTTAAGTCATGTACGTCTACACATATGCCTTTCTAAGTCACTACAGAAAACTAAACCTAATACTTACCTACAAGGCTCTTCACAATAGTGCAGCTCCCCAGATCTTTTCTATCATCTCTGCCTATCTGTGCTCTGGTTTGCCAAAATCTGACCCTCCCACTCCTGTCTCCTAGACTTTGCTCCTTCTGCATCTGTCCTGGACAATTGGATTAATTCCCGTACTCCAAAAAGCGTACTGTATTCAGATAGCCATCTGTCACAGTCTGTGTACATACTATGATGGACGGACTGGCGTGACACAAAATTTACAGTCAATTATATGTTTGAGTCTGTTGTGTTACAGGCTGTAGACCCATGGCTGGTTCATAACTCGTGGAGGACCTGGATGCCTTTCTTGAGAAATATAACATTACATGTTGTGGCCTGGATACTAAATTCTGTTATGGAACATTGATCCAGGGAACTGATAGCGGTTAGTGGAGTTGGGAAGGAATTTTTCCCCTAAAAAGGGACAATTAGCAGGTGCCTCATAAGGTTTTTGTCTTCCTCTGGATCAACATGTTGGGTTACAGGTAGAAGTGTATGTAGTTGTGTCTACCTTCAACATTAAACTGTGACATTATCCTCAAAGGCCTTGCTCCCATATGTAATTTATGCATGTAAATGCACAGATACTGGCTGGTCACCAGCTCATGCAGATGTGTGTACTAACTGGTTATATATACACTATTCACAAAAAGTTAGAGAAATTCCGCTTTTAGGTGAAATGTATGGCAATGTAAAAAGTGCATGACACAGTGATATGTTATCATGAAAGTAGGACAATCAAGTAGCAGTATGCAGTGGTGACTTCCTCATATCAAACAATTTATTGAAACAAAATCCAACTGTGGGGGGTATAACCCCCCTCCCAAAAAAAGTAAATGTCTCAATAGCTTGTCATATGGCCTTTAGAATCAATTACATCTTGATGATGACATCTCATGCTGTTCACAGGTGAGGTCATTGCTGAGGCATGGCAACCAGCTCTTGAAGAGCGGCTGGGGTACAGCGTTACAAGCCTCTCCACAGTGGGATCCTATAGGATTTCTATGGGATTCAGGTCTGGAGAAAGTGCAGGCTACTCCATTTGAGGTACCCCGGTGTCCAGCAGCCATTCCCTAATGATGCAACCTCGATGAGCTGGAGCATTGTCCACATTAATACCTTCACCACCAAAATATCGTCTGATGACAACCATGGCTGATGCATAATGCTCTCCTTGATGTTTCAAACATCTTTGGCGGCTGTCATTTCTGCTCAGCTTGAATCGACCTTCGGTAGTAAACAGCACTTAGGTACACTGATCCCTCATCCAGCTAGACGATGATGCATGTGCCTGGTGGTCTAATGAGGTACCCTTGCAGGTCGTCTAGCACGCAGACCATGCTAATGTAAATGGTTCGAATGGTCTGACAGGATACTTGGGTACCTTTCACCTTTAAATATGCCTAGAGTTGTGTGGCATTCATCATCCGGTTCCGAAGGGCATTGTTCACAATGAATCAGTAATCTGTGTGGAATATGGCCAAAGGACTATTACTTTCTGTGACTCTTCCAGTCTCTCTGTATCTCCGTTGCAACTTGCTGGTGACACTTTAAGCTCAGTGGCCTCTTCCATCTGAAAACATCCTGCTTGAAGCCTCACAATCGTGAGATACTGTTGATCAATTGTTAAGTGTCCTCTTGGTCTCATGATGTCAAAATGTGAACAGCATGATGAGGCGGACTGGTTAAATACCAATTCTAATTGAACCCCAAAATGTATTGGGAAATTCATGCATCAAATAACTTTTGTGAATTTTGTCATTAAGCTCCTTGTTAGAGAACAGCAAGTTGTGCAAAACGTACTAAAACATTGAACTGCTGGACATGTGCATTGAAAAGTTTAGAGAAGGTTACGTCAACGTCCCCCGAAAAGGTTAGAGTGCATGCTAGGATTATCCTGAAATTTCACCCAAAAGCAAAATATCCCTAACTTTTTGGGAGTCTTGTATGATGGCAGGACCCATTCTACAATACCAGCGCTTTTGTCTCTTGAGGCAGCTATAGTGGCAAGATGAAATGGCGTAACAACTGTGGTCGCAGAGATCGCAACTGTGACCGGGCCAGATAGGTTAGGGGCCTGGCGCCCCCACCCTGCAGGGAAGCAGCCGGCTCCACTCAGAAAGAAACTGTGCTGTTCCTATACTAGCTTTAATACAAGTGGCCGGGCAGTGCTTGGCTCCACCCCCTACAACCTCTTGCTGCCTGTGACCTCGGGCTCACTGGCCCTGCCGCATCGCCGTCTTCTACAGTGTGTGGAGTGTGGCACTGCTGCCATCGTGATCTGCAGGGAACCTAATGGTCAGTGCAGCCCCTTACTCTCCCTCCCTCTTGTCACTAGAAGTAGTCGGGCCTGAGGGCAGAGTTAGATGGAGGAGGACATGGCAGCTGTAGCAGCAGAACCTGTGACGTGGGCAGTTAAGCTCCCAGTCCTGCTCTGTGCTGTGTTCTTCATTTCATGCAGACCAGAGACTTCACTGGTCATGGCTGCTGCCCTATGATGGAGCACTGATGTGAAGGCCCTGCTGCTCCTGAAGACTGACTTCAGCATAGGTAAGTACATGTAAGTGTATGCAGTATATAGTGTTTATTAGTATATTTGTGGGTAGTATATAGCATATATCTGTGTGTATGTGGGTAGTATATAGTGTATATCAGGGTGTATGTGGGTAGTATATAGTGTATATTATTGTGTATGTGGGTAGTATAAAATTTATGAGTGTGTATGTGGGTAGTATATAGTGTATATGAGTGTAGGTAGTACATGATGAATATCAGGGTGTATGTAGGATTGTAGGTGGTATATAGTGTATATGTGTGTACAGTATGTAGGTAGTGTATATCAATGTGTATGTAGGTAGTATATAGTGTGTATGAGAGTAGTATATAGTATGTATGTGGGTAGTATACAGTGTGTCCACCCATATCCTGTCCACCGCCATTAACTTGAGAACGGAAGCAGCTATAGGAATAGAAGTGGTATCTAGGTATAGTAAAGTAGCCATGCGCTACGCAATGAAACTACCTATAGCGCCACCTGGTGGAAAACATCGGAGTTAGCATTTTTATCTCGAAAACGGAACAAGATAGAGAAAATTAGTGAATTAAAAAATTGTAGGGCATCATCAACTCAATATAAATCAACACCTTGAATACAGAAATGCTATGATATGAAACCCATGACCCCCCCCCAAAACATTGAATGCTGGTCACGCATATGACGTACATTTAACTTTGATGCTCAAAGTGGCCACCATCAGCTGCAATGCACATCTGGACAGCATACTGTATCTTGCTGCACTTTGTGCAATATGGTAGCTGACACGTTTCCACAAGCATCTGTCATACGTCATCGTAGGTCCTGCAATGTTGGTGGAGGGGTCGCATACACCTGCTGTTTGATGTGACCTCACAGAAAGAAGTCCAATGGGGTCAGGTCAGGTGAGCGTGAAGGCCACACCACACAGCTGTGACACTCCTGGACTATCAGGTCGTCACAGGGTATTGTACAATCTGCCCTCCCGTGCAATATCCACATCCTTCTTGGTTATGGGTCTCCAACGACATGGTGTTGCCTACATCAGCTAATTAAAATCCTAGGTACACTCTGCACCACACCCACCAGTGGACAGCTTGAGTGGAATAGGGTCGCCCACTTGGAGGGTTGGTTAGGGGAGGTCAGGAGTATCAGGAGAGTGACTAGAGAGTGAAGTGTTGGAAGTGAAGGAGAGAGGAGGTCAGGAGCTGGGCTCCTAAGAAGCCATCTTGGTACCAGACGGTGGCCTGGACCTAGAGGAGCTGGATCCCCGGTCGCAGGGGATCGTGGCAAGGGGCACGGAACTGTCGAGGAGGACAGCCGGTGGCCTTGCACCGTCACCGGGCTGGGACCAGGGCACGACTGGGTACGTGAACCCTAGGTCAGGGAGTAGCTTCAGGCAACCTGACAATATACCCGATGAGAACAGAGCCTTCAAGATCCGCTCTACACCCACTCCAAAATCGGGGTACTAGCACAACGAGGGGGATAGGACTTTTCACCAAAACAGTCCAGAAAATCCCAAGCGTGAACCCTGAGAGCAAGCTCCCACACTTAGCCATAATGGGGAGCGGGACCCTACTAGTTCCATACTACCGGGACCAACAGAGAAGTAAACTTAGTGCAAGAAGGAAGGTCACGGATCACCAGGCAGCACCATTGGGGACGGGACCCGAACTAGCTCCCCGCAGCGGTATACAGAACTTTGGTTTACCCAGTTGTCAGTGTCAGCTTAATGGACTGAGTGAGTACAAAAGTGACCCCTTCGCACCCCACGGCACTCCCCGAACACCATCACCAAGTTCCGGGGCATCCCCCCTACCCATGGAGGGTTCTAACACCTGGCTGCTCCATTCCATCACACCTGGGTACTCACAACTGCAGCGGTGGTACTCCGCATTACCACATACCATGGGTGGCATCACAAACTTTAACACAATCCCCTGTAAATACCCCCCTTCATTTGAGTGGCCGCACAACCCCCGGTTCCAGAGACCCCTCGAGCCACCGCGGATCCAGATCAGAGCAGCCCGGATGCTGGCACGGGGTTGGCACACAGCTACCATACGCAATGACTTGTAGGAAGGTCTCCATGAGGTATCGCTTCACGTCCGCAGCCTTGTGAGGTTTACACGTTCTTATCATAGCATTTCTGTATGCAAGGTGTCGATTCGTATTCAATTGATGATGCCCCATATCTTTGTAATTCACTTTTTTTCTCTATCTTGTTCTGTTTGCGTTTTGAGATAAAAATGCTAACTCTGTTGTTTTCCACCAGGTGGCGCTATAGGTGGTTTCATTGCGTAGCACATGGCTACTTTACTATACCTAGACACCACTTCTATGCCTATAGCTGCCGCCATTCTCAATTTAATGTTGGAGGACAGGATATGGGTGGGCACACTGTATAGTGTGTATGTAGGTAGTATATAGTGTGTATGAGTGTGTATGTTGGTAGTATATAGTGTATAAAAGTTGGCATATAATGTATATAATAGTTTATATTGTATATAAGTGTGTATATGGTATACAGTAAATGTAATATTGTGGACAGTATACTATGGCTGTAATAGTGTATGTACAGTATACAGCGTGTGTTTCTCTGTAGGGGTATATGAGTGCATGTGGAAAAACTGTATCAGAAAAGAACACCACACATTGGGGCAGCAGAAGGAAGGTGAGTATAATTGTTAATTTTTTTTTTAAGTGTGCGGTGTGATGGGGATCATATGTACCAGGATGGGGACATATATACAAGGATGGGGGACAAAGATTCAAGCATGGGATGGGAAAGCTGGGTGAACAAGGGTCTTTCTCTCAGCACCCAGCTTTTCCATGCTCTGCTAAACATCTTTCCCTCAGCAGCCAGCTCTTCCATGCTCTGATATCAAGGGAAAGCTGGGTGCTGAGGAAAAGATGTATAGCAGAGCATCGAAAAGCTGGGTGCTGAGGTAAAGATGTATAACAGAGCATGGGAAAGCTCTGTGCTGAGGTAAAGATATATAACAGAGCATGGGAAAGCTCTGTGCTGAGGGAGAGATGTACAGCAGAGCATGGGGAAGTTGGGTACTGAGGGAAATACTGTCGGTACATGGGGGCCCAGGTCCAAATTTTGCATCGGGGCCCATCGAACTCTAGTTACGCTACTGGTAAAATCTTACTAGTAGGGTATCACTAATTTGTTATGATGTAATGCTTGATTCTCTGACTAGTTGAAGCAATCACATGCTGTCACATGTGGGGGACCTTGCCTCAGTATGGAGGAATAGCGACGGGATTCATAAGTAGGGGAAAAAAGGAAGAGCAAATGTTAAATTGATTGTACAGATTGTGAAAAGTCACTGAAATTTTCCATTTACAGTGCCTAATAAAATAAAAGATTAAGGTGTTTTTATTTCTATTCTATGGTGGTAGAGTATGTTCAGCTTATATCAATGTACATATCCTCCTACAGTGCCAAGTTTTGGAGAAGATGCATAGTCAATCACTTTACCCACCCCTGAATTTTCATTCATTATTCTCAGCATTGGGGTCCTCCGTTCACTGATCAGCTCTCTACCTAAAAATAGTTTATATGCTTCAGGTCAGGGGATAGGACAGAAACCTGTACACAGAAATCTCCAGAAAAGCTCAGCAGAGTGCCGAGGATTGACTTGTGAGCAGGTAGTGACTTCTCATTGCTCCAGACCTGCCCAAAGTACCACAGATTAGCAGTTATGTAGAGGGACAGATAGAAGGTAAGAAAATGATAAAGGGTATATTTTATTGGTGTGTCTTCTAAAAGGGAAAAAAAAAATTACAATTCCCAATTGTGCTGTTTACCAGTTATAAACAGTGGAATTAAATAAATAAAAATTAGATTACACAATTAAAAGGATGTCCAGTGAGAATATATTGATGACCAATCCGTGGGACAGGTCATCAATAGATCACTGGTTGTCTGACATCCGGCCTCGCACTAATCGGCTGTTTTAAGCCCTGGCGGCAGATAGATGTAAATGCTTAGGGCTGCAAATTTACTCAGATGAGATTCACCCTTTGAACTAAATGGGTGCCGGGAAAAAAATGGATGACAAGTATGGTATCTGATTTTTATGGTTACTGTGGTTAATTCTGTAACAGGAAGCTGTAAAATAACAACTTCTACTGTATAAAAGATTGCATACGGATGTACAGTGAGGAAAAAAATAATCCAACATTTCTGGATGAAAATCAGACCATTTTTTTTTTTATACTGTCATGTAAATCTATCCTGGGCCCGATTCATCAAGACTGGTGGTGTTCATGCCTGTCTTGATGAGGAGGCATGTTAGAATCAGATGACCCTGATTCATTAAAATGTGCACCCTCTTCATGAATCTGGAGCACTACTCCAGAAGTCTCACTCCAGTCCAGATACTGAAGGGGGATTTCTGGTGTAAGGAATGCCACAACTCATTACGCACTAGACGAGCTCTGGCTTCCTACCGCAGCTCTGCTCATTTTGTCAGCACTGAGAAAAACTGGTGTAAAAGCTTCAAAAGTTGCAAAATGTAAACACAACTCTGCGTTGCGCCAACATTTTGCAACATGCACATGCGGTAAAAATCGCAGCAAACCGCACCCGAAAACCGCATGCGGTTTTGCCGCTGTTTTTCCACGGGTTGTTCCCTGCGGTTTTTGACCATCTGCTATGGCAAAAACTGCAGGTACCTGCGGAAAAGAAGTGGCATGCAATTCTTTTTGATGCAGAAAACATGCAGCAAAACTTGTTGGTGAAAAAAACCGCAGTGTGCGCACAGCATTTTTTTTTTTTACCATAGGTTTTGCTGAGGAAGCACTGCAGCAAGGTTATGAACATTTGCTGCAGCAAAACTGCGGCAAAACCGCGGTAAAAAACGCAGCGTGTGCACAGCACCTTAAATGAGACTGCAATGCGCAGCTCTATTATATGTGTAATGGTTGCTGCTGGTTACTGCAGGACTTCACTAGTGATTTTTTTTCCAGATTAATCAGATTTACCAATCCTGTCATGTTTATCCATAAGGCTATGTGCCCACGGGACTATGCACATGCAGATATATCCGCAGGTATATCCGCAGGTTTCCCGCAGCAGCTCCCCGGAATCCACAGTTATCCATTGCTGCGGGATTCCAGCAAAATATCTGCGGTAAACCTGCGGACATTCATGCGGCTTACCTGCGGACGTCCCGGCCTCTATCTCCATAGTGGAGGGCCGGGATTTCTGCAGGTATTTCCACAGGAATAATTGACATGCAGTTACGTGCGGCTGCGGGACATCCGCAACATATTCCGCAGCCGCACATACCGCAGCATGGACACACACTGCCCATGTACCATAGGATAACATGGAGAGTGTCTGTTCTTGCTAAAACCTGCAGATTGATCTAGAAAATCCAGATAAATCCACTGTTTTTCAGCAGCAAAATCCTCGGGTACAGAGTCCCGTGGGCACATAGCCTAACACTATAACTACACCACACAGTTACGTGTTTCCCAATCTAGGAGAGAGAACATTGTTTGCCAGCATGGTTTCATAAAGCCAATACATTTTGGTAAACTAAGAATAGAAAAATGAGATACGCTGGACATAGATATCAAAGCTGGTGCAAAGGAAATTTCCTATAACAACAAATTAAAGGGCTGTTTTCATTTTACAAATGGGTTATTAACCTTTCAATGACCAGAGAATTTTCCAGTTTTCGCCTTTAGTTTTTTTTCCCTCGACTTCCTCCATGAGCCATAACTTTTTTATTTTTTTCCATTGACATAAACATAAAGGCTGGGTATTTTTGCGGGATAAGGTATAATTTTGAATAACACCATTTATTTTAATATACAATATACTGAAAAACAGGAGAAAAATGTAAAATGAGATGAAATGGTGAAAAAACCCCAAAAAAAACAAAAACCGCACAGTAAAACTTTTTTTTCTCTTTAAGTAAACCTTTTCTTTTCTTTTTTTTTACTTTGCCGGCACTACCCATTTGTTTATTTTTTACTTTATTTTTAATGGGAAAAAGCAGAAAGATGTGAACTTATTTTTTTTAAATTTTTGATATTTTTAAAACTTTTTTCCCACTGCACTTTTTAGTCCCTTTGTTGGACTTGACCCTGTAATTGCTTGTCCTGTATTCTACAATGCCACAATATTACAGTTTATATGAAAAATCATGGTCTCATATGGAGCTTAGCCTGTACCTGACCGTATTAAGGGTACCAAGATGGCACCCAAGATATCCCATAGGCAACCCACAATGGCGTTGTGAGCTCCAGCAGCCGCTCCATTTACGTGCTGAGTTTGACAGTCATGTAACAGCTATGGCAGGAGCTGAGAAGTAGAGACAGATGCTGGCTATGTACTGTAAACGACATATACTGTGAGAAGAGTGGGCTTCGCTCCTCAGCCACCTCCACACTTAAGAACCCCTGCCCAAGATGTATATTCACATCCTAAAAATGGGATTAAAGGGATAGTCTGTGACTTTAAGACATTTTACTAATGATTTCTGGGGGAAAAAGTAAAGACAATGAGCATACTTTCCAAATGGAGCAGAGATGCATGTGTGGCTGTCTCCATCCCCTACAGGGTTGCCAGCCTACTTTTTACATTTTTTCTGACCAACTGAACCTAAAATGATTGACCACCCTATCACACCCTCAATGTAAGCCCAAAAGTCACAACCTCCCTCCCCACGATAATTAGTGTTGGCACAATACGTTCACTGAGGTATTCTGTCAAGCTGTATATTGTCACCGTAGGTTTGGATGTGACTAGAGTATAGACATTCACAGACACATGCACAGCATAAATCGAGCTCAAACCCACAGCTCTTGTCAATTTTAGGCCTCTTCTGCACGTCCGTGTTTTTGGTATGTGTGACACTGTCCGTTTTCACACGTACCGTAGACACGGACACACTTAGACCCATTAAAATCAATGGGCTTGTACACGCATGCGTGTTTTGACATGGACCCTGTGTCCATGTGCTCCACATGGTGACATGTCTGTTTTTCTCCAGCAGCACTGATATCACACGGCCCACACACTGATGTAACCCATGTGACATGCACTGGAGAAAACGTGTCTTTGAAATAAAATTATTCTGTATACTCACCTGTCTCGGGTGCTGCTGTCAATTGCTTCTGGGCCCACTCATTATGCTTATGAATATTCACTGCACCGCGGACCTGGAAGTAACAGCAGTGCCAGAGACAGTAGTGGCGGGGCCAGGTAAGTATAGAAGTTCATTCTGTCCATGTGCTATATGGATGTCACACGGATAGCACATTGATAGCACATACCACGCACGCACGCACGCACACACACACGCACCTCACCACGGACCATGCAAAACGTGTGTGCATCGCACCATGTGATAAATGCCTTATACTGCAGAGAAGTGATTGCATGGGATGTGATTGGAGGATAAGACATGATGTAATAGTAGAATAGTTTTAGGCTATGTTCACACAGGGCGTCTAAGCTGCGGCTTTTAGCATGGTTTTTGTCTTGGTTTTATGCAAATCCATGCTAATAAAACTCTGCCTTCACGGTCCTAGCAAAGCCTGCAAGTTTCCTTAAATCTCATGTGCACACACACAAAACACCTGCGTTTTTTTACTGACTATTTTGTCAACCATCTTGATTTTTGCTCCGTTTTTGAAAGAATGAGCATACCAATTCTTTTATCCATTTTTGCTGCCGTTTTACTGCGGTTTTTCACCCATACAAATAAATGAGGAAGTGCATGCAGCAAAAAACACGGGAAACTTCCTGGCAAAAGATGAAGCTTTGCTGCGGAAAAACCTGAGCAAAAACGCCCTGTATGAACATAGCCTTACACTGCAGATATTTTCCACAGCTTGGGTGGATTTTCTTAAAATCTCACGCAGTGTGCTGGCAGTGTAAAATACAGCAAACTTTTCGCAAGCAAACAGTACTTACTTATTCCCTGTATAGGTCCCTGTGCAAATGAAGGGGTCGGTAAAATCCAGCCAAAAAGTCAGCTTCTCACTGGAGTTGTACTTTAACGTGGCACGTTTTTATAACCTATTTCTGCTGTTTTCATAATAAACAAACCCAACAACCATAGCAGAGCAGTGTAGTGACTAGATTTCTTTGCTTCCACTATAAACAGAGATCTTGCTACATTGATACATCATCTTGTGGCACCTTATGAAAGAATTTTCCATCTATCTACACTCCTCAACAATGAAATTGTAAAACCAAGAAGGAAAAGTCGTGGAGATATGGAAATTGCAGGATTGATAGACTGATAATAACATGCAAATTATGAAAATATAGAAACATTTTCTAAGCATCTTAATTTCAGTACCAAGAATGAGCACCATGTACTGAAATACATGCACTTATACACCTTGGCATACTATCAGTGAGGTTATTAATGTTTGAGGACTGTTCTACCATTCTGAATGCATTTTGGCATGCAAATCATCAAGATCCTCTGCTGGCACCTCATTTCACGATTGCCAATGATGTTTCAGATGTGCTCGATGAGAGACAAGTCCAGAAACGCTTCAGCCCATGGTAGCACATTCATGCCATGCAAGCTGCTGACAGTAGCATAAGCAACATGCTGCATAACTCTTCCGGAATTTTGGAGAAATGGCTGTAAAACTGGTTTTACCACCAAATCAATCTAATACCAAGCTGTTAGTTGTCTTGGAATTAAGGTCAGAGGTGTCTGGCTACCATAGATTATGCCACGCCACACCACAATCCTAGCACTAGGACTGGTATAGTGTTATGACATTGCTCTTGTAGTCTTCTGACCAATCTCTAGCTATCATTGCATCCAAAAAGCAGGACTGATCGATGAAGAGAATACACCTCATTCCATCCTCTGGATTCCATAGGGAGACCATATGGGCAACATCATTAACCCTTTCACCCCCGGCGGTTTTCCATTTTTGTTTTTTTTTGCTCCCCTTCTTCCGAGTGACGTAACTTTTTTATTTTTTCGTCAATCTTATCATATGAGGGCTTGTTTTTTGTAGGACGAGTTTTACTTTTAAATTAAACCATAAGTTTTACCATATAGTGTACTGGAAAACAGCAAAAAAATTTCAAGGGTTGAAAAACTGTAAAAAAAAAAAAGTGTGATCGCACAATAGTTTTTGGGATATTTTATTCACCATGTTCACTATATGGTAAAACTGATCTGTCGCTGTGATGCCTGAGGTCGGTGCTAGTTTGTAGACACCAAACATGATAGGGTTACTTGTATGTAAGGGGTTAAAAAAAAATTCACTAGCTTGTCCAAAAAAAGTGACGCACGTTTTGCGCCATTTTCCGAAACCCGTAGAGTTCTCATTTTTCTGTATCTATGGCACAGTGATGGCTTATTTTTTGCATCTTGAGCTGACGTTTTTATCGGTACCATTTTTGCGAAGATGCTACATTTTGATCGCCTGTTATTGCATTTTGCGCAAAATTTGCGGCAACCAAAAAACTTAATTTTGGCATTTGGAATTTTTTTGCCGTTACGCCGTTTACCGATCAGATGAATTGATTTTATATTTTCATAGATCGGGCATTTCTGAACGCGGTGATACCAAATATGTGTATATTTTTTTTAAACCTTTAATTTTCAATGGGAGTAATGCTTGTGTTTTAATTTTCAATGGGGCGATTTGAACTTTCTTTTTATTTTACTAGTCCCTTTAGGGGACTATAACGATCAGCAGTCTGATCGCTCTGCCATATCTGCTGATCACAGCTATACAGCTGAGATCTGCAGAAAAGGAACTCTCCTATTACGCACCACAGTGTGTCGGGTGTAAGAGGAAGTGACTCATGATAGCTACAGGCGTCATCAAATGACCCTGTGCTACCATGGCAACCATCAGAAGTCACGTGATCATGTCACATGACTTCCGATGGGGGCGGGTAAGTTACCGTTATGGCTGCTCGCATATACATCTCGCTGCCAGATTTTGGCAGCGAGATGTAAGGGGTTAATAGTCGCGGGTGAAACACGATTCCACTGGCGACTAGCAGGCACACACCTCAGCTGTTGAAATCAGTGCACGCGGATCGCCGCAGACTGCCCACGGCAGGCCGCGGGGATTATCCTAACATGATCCATGATGTACCCAGTACGTCAAGTCATGAAGACGTTAAGAGGCCTTCACCAGGGAACATCACACTGGTCATACTCCCGGAATTATGGTGTTGAGTTGAATAATGTATGGTAGCCGGACCCTTTTATCTTCATCCAAGTACGCTAACAGTTCAACATTGATTTGATAGTAGAACCAACAGTACATCTGGCCTGTCTTCCGGCCCCGTCACTTCTGCCTGTCTTCCGGCCCCGTCACTTCTGCCTGTCTTCTGGCACAGTCACTTCTGCCTGTCTTCCGGCCCCGTCACTTCTGCCTGTCTTCCGGCCCCGTCACTTCTGCCTGTCTTCTGGCACAGTCACTTCTGCCTGTCTTCCGGCCCCGTCACTTCTGCCTGTCTTCCGGCCCCGTCACTTCTGCCTGTCTTCTGGCACAGTCACTTCTGCCTGTCTTCCGGCCCCGTCACTTCTGCCTGTCTTCCGGCCCCGTCACTTCTGCCTGTCTTCCGGCACAGTCACTTCTGCCTGTCTTCCGGCCCCGTCACTTCTGCCTGTCTTCCGGCCCCGTCACTTCTGCCTGTCTTCCGGCCCCGTCACTTCTGCCTATCTTCTGGCACAGTCACTTCTGCCTGTCTTCCGGCCCCGTCACTTCTGCCTGTCTTCCGGCCCCGTCACTTCTGCCTGTCTTCCGGCCCCGTCACTTCTGCCTGTCTTCCGGCCCCGTCACTTCTGCCTGTCTTCCGGCCCCGTCACTTCTGCCTGTCTTCCGGCCCCGTCACTTCTGCCTGTCTTCCGGCCCCGTCACTTCTGCCTGTCTTCCGGCCCCGTCACTTCTGCCTGTCTTTTGGCCCCGTCACTTCTGCCTGTCTTCCGGCCCCGTCACTTCTGCCTGTCTTCCGGCCCCGTCACTTCTGCCTGTCTTCCGGCCCCGTCACTTCTGCCTGTCTTCTGGTCCCGTCACTTCTGCCTTTCTTCCGGCCCCGTCACTTCTGCCTTTATTCCGGCCACATCACATCTGCCTTTCTTCCAGCCTCGTCACTCCTCCCTTTCTTCCGGCCTCGTCACTCCTCCCTTTCATCCGACCCTGTCACTCCTTTCTTTCTTCCGGCCCAGTCGCTCCTCCCATTCCGCCGACACACCTCCATTTTCGCCACATCACTCCTCCCTTTCCTCCAGCCCCTTCACTCCTTTTTTTTCCTCTGGCCCAGTTGCATCTCCCATTCCGACACACCTCCATTTTCGCCACATCACTCCTCCCTTTCCTCCAGCCCCGTCACTCCTCCCTTTCCTCCGTCACTCCTCCTCCACTCTCGTCACTCCTCCCTTTCTTCTGTCACTCCTCCTCCACTCTCGTCACTCCTCCCTTTCCTCCGTCACTCCTCCTCCACTCTCGTCACTCCTCCCTTTCCTCCGTCACTCCTCCTCCACTCTCGTCACTCCTCCCTTTCCTCCGTCACTCCTCCTCCACTCTCGTCACTCCTCCCTTTCCTCCGTCACTCCTCCTCCACTCTCGTCACTCCTCTCTTTCCTCCGTCACTCCTCCACTCGTCACTCCTCCCTTTCCTCCGTCACTCCTCCTCCACTCTCGTCACTCCTCCCTTTCCTCCGTCACTCCTCCTCCACTCTCGTCACTCCTCCCTTTCCTCCGTCACTCCTCCTCCACTCCCGTCACTCCTCCCTTTCCTCCGTCACTCCTCCTCCACTCTCGTCACTCCTCTCTTTCCTCCGTCACTCCTCCACTCGTCACTCCTCCCTTTCCTCCGTCACTCCTCCTCCACCCTCGTCACTCCTCCCTTTCCTCCGTCACTCCTCCTCCACTCTCGTCACTCCTCCCTTTCCTCCGTCACTCCTCCTCCACTCTCGTCACTCCTCCCTTTCCTCTGTCACTCCTCCTCCACTCTCGTCACTCCTCCCTTTCCTCCGTCACTCCTCCTCCACTCTCGTCACTCCTCCCTTTCCTCCGTCACTCCTCCTCCACTCTCGTCACTCCTCCCTTTCCTCCGTCACTCCTCCCTTTCCTCCGTCACTCCTCCCTTTCCTCCGTCACTCCTCCTCCACTCTCGTCACTCCTCCCTTTCCTCCGTCACTTCTCCTCCACTCTCGTCACTCCTCCCTTTCCTCCGTCACTCCTCCCTTTCATCCGTCACTCCTCCCTTTCCTCCGTCACTCCTCCTCCACTCTCGTCACTCCTCCCTTTCCTCCGTCACTCCTCCCTTTCCTCCGTCACTCCTCCCTTTCCTCCGTCACTCCTCCTCCACTCTCGTCACTCCTCCCTTTCCTCCGTCACTCCTCCTCCACTCTCGTCACTCCTCCCTTTCCTCCGTCACTCCTCCTCCACTCTCGTCACTCCTCCCTTTCCTCCGTCACTCCTCCCTTTCCTCCGTCACTCCTCCCTTTCCTCCGTCACTCCTCCTCCTCTCTCGTCACTCCTCCCTTTCCTCCGTCACTTCTCCTCCACTCTCGTCACTCCTCCCTTTCCTCCGTCACTCCTCCCTTTCCTCCGTCACTCCTCCCTTTCCTCCGTCACTCCTCCTCCACTCTCGTCACTCCTCCCTTTCCTCCGTCACTCCTCCACTCTCGTCACTCCTCCCTTTCCTCCGTCACTCCTCCCTTTCCTCCGTCACTCCTCCACTCTCGTCGCTCCTCCCTTTCCTCCGTCACTCCTCCCTTTCCTCCGTCACTCCTCCCTTTCCTCCGTCACTCCTCCTCCACTCTCGTCACTCCTCCCTTTCCTCCGTCACTCCTCCTCCACTCTCGTCACTCCTCCCTTTCCTCCGTCACTCCTCCTCCACTCTCGTCACTCCTCCCTTTCCTCCGTCACTCCTCCCTTTCCTCCGTTACTCCTCCTCCACTCTCGTCACTCCTCCCTTTCCTCCCTTTCCTCCGTCACTCCTCCCTTTCCTCCGTCACTCCTCCCTTTCCTCCGTCACTCCTCCTCCACTCTCGTCACTCCTCCCTTTCCTCCGTCACTCCTCCTCCACTCTCGTCACTCCTCCCTTTCCTCCGTCACTCCTCCTCCACTCTCGTCACTCCTCCCTTTCCTCCGTCACTCCTCCCTTTCCTCCGTCACTCCTCCCTTTCCTCAGTCACTCCTCCCTTTCCAACGTCACTCCTCCTCCACTCTCGTCACTCCTCCCTTTCCTCCGTCACTTCTCCTCCACTCTCGTCACTCCTCCCTTTCCTCCGTCACTCCTCCCTTTCCTCCGTCACTCTTCCCTTTCCTCCGTCACTCCTCCTCCACTCTCGTCACTCCTCCCTTTCCTCCGTCACTCCTCCCTTTCCTCCGTCACTCCTCCTCCACTCTTGTCACTCCTCCCTTTCCTCCGTCACTCCTCCTCCACTCTCGTCACTCCTCCCTTTCCTCCGTCACTCCTCCTCCACTCTCGTCACTCCTCCCTTTCCTCCGTCACTCCTCCTCCATTCTCGTCACTCCTCCCTTTCCTCCGTCACTCCTCCCTTTCCTCCGTCACTCCTCCACTCTCGTCACTCCTCCCTTTCCTCCGTCACTCCTCCCTTTCCTCCGTCACTCCTCCACTCTCGTCACTCCTCCCTTTCCTCCGTCACTCCTCCCTTTCCTCCGTCACTCCTCCCTTTCCTCCGTCACTCCTCCCTTTCCTCAGTCACTCCTCCCTTTCCAACGTCACTCCTCCTCCACTCTCGTCACTCCTCCCTTTCCTCCGTCACTCCTCCTCCATTCTCGTCACTCCTCCCTTTCCTCCGTCACTCCTCCCTTTCCTCCGTCACTCCTCCCTTTCCTCCGTCACTCCTCCACTCTCGTCACTCCTCCCTTTCCTCCGTCACTCCTCCCTTTCCTCCGTCACTCCTCCACTCTCATCACTCCTCCCTTTCCTCCGTCACTCCTCCCTTTCCTCCGTCACTCCTCCCTTTCCTCCGTCACTCCTCCCTTTCCTCCGTTACTCCTCCTCCACTCTCGTCACTCCTCCCTTTCCTCCGTCACTCCTCCCTTTCCTCCGTCACTCCTCCCTTTCCTCCGTCACTCCTCCCTTTCCTCCGTCACTCCTCCTCCACTCTCGTCACTCCTCCCTTTCCTCAGTCACTCCTCCTCCACTCTCGTCACTCCTCCCTTTCCTCCGTCACTCCTCCCTTTCCTCCGTCACTCCTCCCTTTCCTCCGTCACTCCTCCACTCTCGTCACTCCTCCTCCACTCTCGTCACTCCTCCCTTTCCTCCGTCACTCCTCCCTTTCCTCCGTCACTCCTCCTCCACTCCCGTCACTCCTCCCTTTCCTCCGTCACTTCTCCTCCACTCTCGTCACTCCTCCCTTTCCTCCGTCACTTCTCCTCCACTCTCGTCACTCCTCCCTTTCCTCCGTCACTCCTCCCTTTCCTCAGTCACTCCTCCTCCACTCTCGTCACTCCTCCCTTTCCTCCGTCACTCCTCCCTTTCCTCCGTCACTCCTCCCTTTCCTCAGTCACTCCTCCCTTTCCAACGTCACTCCTCCTCCACTCTCGTCACTCCTCCCTTTCCTCCGTCACTTCTCCTCCACTCTCGTCACTCCTCCCTTTCCTCCGTCACTCCTCCCTTTCCTCCGTCACTCTTCCCTTTCCTCCGTCACTCCTCCTCCACTCTCGTCACTCCTCCCTTTCCTCCGTCACTCCTCCCTTTCCTCCGTCACTCCTCCTCCACTCTCGTCACTCCTCCCTTTCCTCCGTCACTCCTCCTCCACTCTCGTCACTCCTCCCTTTCCTCCGTCACTCCTCCTCCACTCTCGTCACTCCTCCCTTTCCTCCGTCACTCCTCCTCCATTCTCGTCACTCCTCCCTTTCCTCCGTCACTCCTCCCTTTCCTCCGTCACTCCTCCCTTTCCTCCGTCACTCCTCCACTCTCGTCACTCCTCCCTTTCCTCCGTCACTCCTCCCTTTCCTCCGTCACTCCTCCCTTTCCTCCGTCACTCCTCCCTTTCCTCCGTCACTCCTCCCTTTCCTCCGTCACTCCTCCCTTTCCTCAGTCACTCCTCCCTTTCCAACGTCACTCCTCCTCCACTCTCGTCACTCCTCCCTTTCCTCCGTCACTCCTCCTCCATTCTCGTCACTCCTCCCTTTCCTCCGTCACTCCTCCCTTTCCTCCGTCACTCCTCCACTCTCGTCACTCCTCCCTTTCCTCCGTCACTCCTCCCTTTCCTCCGTCACTCCTCCACTCTCATCACTCCTCCCTTTCCTCCGTCACTCCTCCCTTTCCTCCGTCACTCCTCCCTTTCCTCCGTTACTCCTCCTCCACTCTCGTCACTCCTCCCTTTCCTCCGTCACTCCTCCCTTTCCTCCGTCACTCCTCCCTTTCCTCCGTCACTCCTCCCTTTCCTCCGTCACTCCTCCTCCACTCTCGTCACTCCTCCCTTTCCTCAGTCACTCCTCCTCCACTCTCGTCACTCCTCCCTTTCCTCCGTCACTCCTCCCTTTCCTCCGTCACTCCTCCCTTTCCTCCGTCACTCCTCCACTCTCGTCACTCCTCCTCCACTCTCGTCACTCCTCCCTTTCCTCCGTCACTCCTCCCTTTCCTCCGTCACTCCTCCTCCACTCCCGTCACTCCTCCCTTTCCTCCGTCACTTCTCCACTCTCGTCACTCCTCCTCCACTCTCGTCACTCCTCCCTTTCCTCCGTCACTTCTCCTCCACTCTCGTCACTCCTCCCTTTCCTCCGTCACTCCTCCCTTTCCTCAGTCACTCCTCCTCCACTCTCGTCACTCCTCCCTTTCCTCCGTCACTCCTCCCTTTCCTCCGTCACTCCTCCTCCACTCCCGTCACTCCTCCCTTTCCTCCGTCACTTCTCCTCCACTCTCGTCACTCCTCCTCCACTCTCGTCACTCCTCCCTTTCCTCCGTCACTTCTCCTCCACTCTCGTCACTCCTCCCTTTCCTCCGTCACTCCTCCCTTTCCTCAGTCACTCCTCCTCCACTCTCGTCACTCCTCCCTTTCCTCCGTCACTCCTCCCTTTCCTCAGTCACTCCTCCTCCACTCTCGTCACTCCTCCCTTTCCTCCGTCACTCCTCCTCCACTCTCGTCACTCCTCCCTTTCCTCCGTCACTCCTCCTCCACTCTCGTCACTCCTCCCTTTCCTCCGTCACTTCTCCTCCACTCTCGTCACTCCTCCCTTTCCTCCGTCACTCCTCCTCCACTCTCGTCACTCCTCCCTTTCCTCCGTCACTCCTCCCTTTCCTCCGTCACTTCTCCTCCACTCTCGTCACTCCTCCCTTTCCTCCGTCACTCCTCCTCCACTCTCGTCACTCCTCCCTTTCCTCCGTCACTCCTCCTCCACTCTCGTCACTCCTCCCTTTCCTCCGTCACTCCTCCTCCACTCTCGTCACTCCTCCCTTTCCTCCGTCACTCCTCCTCCACTCTCGTCACTCCTCCCTTTCCTCCGTCACTCCTCCTCCACTCTCGTCACTCCTCCCTTTCCTCCGTCACTTCTCCTCCACTCTCGTCACTCCTCCCTTTCCTCCGTCACTCCTCCTCCACTCTCGTCACTCCTCCCTTTCCTCCGTCACTCCTCCTCCACTCTCGTCACTCCTCCCTTTCCTCCGTCACTCCTCCTCCACTCTCGTCACTCCTCCCTTTCCTCCGTCACTTCTCCTCCACTCTCGTCACTCCTCCCTTTCCTCCGTCACTCCTCCTCCACTCTCGTCACTCCTCTCTTTCCTCCGTCACTCCTCCTCCACTCTCGTCACTCCTCCCTTTCCTCCGTCACTTCTCCTCCACTCTCGTCACTCCTCCCTTTCCTCCGTCACTCCTCCTCCACTCTCGTCACTCCTCCCTTTCCTCCGTCACTCCTCCTCCACTCTCGTCACTCCTCCCTTTCCTCCGTCACTTCTCCTCCACTCTCGTCACTCCTCCCTTTCCTCCGTCACTCCTCCCTTTCCTCAGTCACTCCTCCTCCACTCTCGTCACTCCTCCCTTTCCTCCGTCACTCCTCCCTTTCCTCCGTCACTCCTCCTCCACTCCCGTCACTCCTCCCTTTCCTCCGTCACTTCTCCTCCACTCTCGTCACTCCTCCTCCACTCTCGTCACTCCTCCCTTTCCTCCGTCACTTCTCCTCCACTCTCGTCACTCCTCCCTTTCCTCCGTCACTCCTCCCTTTCCTCAGTCACTCCTCCTCCACTCTCGTCACTCCTCCCTTTCCTCCGTCACTCCTCCCTTTCCTCAGTCACTCCTCCTCCACTCTCGTCACTCCTCCCTTTCCTCCGTCACTCCTCCTCCACTCTCGTCACTCCTCCCTTTCCTCCGTCACTCCTCCTCCACTCTCGTCACTCCTCCCTTTCCTCCGTCACTTCTCCTCCACTCTCGTCACTCCTCCCTTTCCTCCGTCACTCCTCCTCCACTCTCGTCACTCCTCCCTTTCCTCCGTCACTCCTCCCTTTCCTCCGTCACTTCTCCTCCACTCTCGTCACTCCTCCCTTTCCTCCGTCACTCCTCCTCCACTCTCGTCACTCCTCCCTTTCCTCTGTCACTCCTCCTCCACTCTCGTCACTCCTCCCTTTCCTCCGTCACTCCTCCTCCACTCTCGTCACTCCTCCCTTTCCTCCGTCACTCCTCCTCCACTCTCGTCACTCCTCCCTTTCCTCCGTCACTTCTCCTCCACTCTCGTCACTCCTCCCTTTCCTCCGTCACTCCTCCTCCACTCTCGTCACTCCTCCCTTTCCTCCGTCACTCCTCCTCCACTCTCGTCACTCCTCCCTTTCCTCCGTCACTCCTCCTCCACTCTCGTCACTCCTCCCTTTCCTCCGTCACTCCTCCTCCACTCTCGTCACTCCTCCCTTTCCTCCGTCACTCCTCCTCCACTCTCGTCACTCCTCTCTTTCCTCCGTCACTCCTCCTCCACTCTCGTCACTCCTCCCTTTCCTCCGTCACTTCTCCTCCACTCTCGTCACTCCTCCCTTTCCTCCGTCACTCCTCCTCCACTCTCGTCACTCCTCCCTTTCCTCCGTCACTCCTCCCTTTCCTCCGTCACTTCTCCTCCACTCTCGTCACTCCTCCCTTTCCTCCGTCACTCCTCCTCCACTCTCGTCACTCCTCCCTTTCCTCCGTCACTCCTCCTCCACTCTCGTCACTCCTCCCTTTCCTCCGTCACTCCTCCTCCACTCTCGTCACTCCTCCCTTTCCTCCGTCACTCCTCCTCCACTCTCGTCACTCCTCCCTTTCCTCCGTCACTTCTCCTCCACTCTCGTCACTCCTCCCTTTCCTCCGTCACTCCTCCTCCACTCTCGTCACTCCTCCCTTTCCTCCGTCACTCCTCCTCCACTCTCGTCACTCCTCCCTTTCCTCCGTCACTCCTCCTCCACTCTCGTCACTCCTCCCTTTCCTCCGTCACTTCTCCTCCACTCTCGTCACTCCTCCCTTTCCTCCGTCACTCCTCCTCCACTCTCGTCACTCCTCTCTTTCCTCCGTCACTCCTCCTCCACTCTCGTCACTCCTCCCTTTCCTCCGTCACTTCTCCTCCACTCTCGTCACTCCTCCCTTTCCTCCGTCACTCCTCCTCCACTCTCGTCACTCCTCCCTTTCCTCCGTCACTCCTCCTCCACTCTCGTCACTCCTCCCTTTCCTCCGTCACTTCTCCTCCACTCTCGTCACTCCTCCCTTTCCTCCGTCACTCCTCCCTTTCCTCAGTCACTCCTCCTCCACTCTCGTCACTCCTCCCTTTCCTCCGTCACTCCTCCTCCACTCTCGTCACTCCTACTCTTCCTCCAGCTCCGTCACTCATGCTTTTCCTCCAGCTCGCACACGCCTCCTTTTCCTCCGTCACTCCTCCTCTGCTTCGTCACTCCTCATCCGCCCCTTCACTCCTCCCCTTCCTCCGGCACACACGCTTCCTGTGTACTGTAGGTCATGGCGGCCCCCGTGTGCCACCTGCGTACAGGTCAGTGACTGGTTTCTCGTGTTGCGGTGCCCATAGTGTTCCTCCTGTCAGAGCCGTGTCACTACTGTGTCTTTGCTTGGTGCTGGAGTTTTGTTAAGACTGTTGTCCATGGGTCTTTTTCCAATAAAGTTTATTGAAACGAGCACTGTATGCCTGCCGGTGTGCCTCCATCACGGTGTCCTGCCTGAGCCGTGTATCGCTGTCCTGGTTTCTGTAGGTGAGCTGGTGCAGGAGGTGGCGGGCTGGTTAACCCATTAGGCACATCAGATGTGCTATGTCCGCGTATTACGCCGTGTTCCCTGTTGTGCTGTCTGGGCCGGTTGCACTGTCACTGGTGTTCTCCATTATTACCTATGGGATGATGCACACTCCTGGGTCAGCAGATTATCCATTCATGGGACCTTTCACGCCTCAGTGTTTCTGAATGTGTGCCGTGTTGTAATTGTTGCCTGTGTCTGTTTTATCCGCAAGCTCTTAGGTATAAAGTACAGTGTTTGTAAAGACAATACATTTTGCTCCTCTTTAAAGTGGTTGTCCTGTCCTCAGACTGCTCAGTCCGTATGTTTCCCCCAGTAAATAATAACACAGGCCTCGGTTCCACTTGTGTTTTACACTGATGAGTGCAATCTGATAAAACATTGGATTGCATTCGCTCCAGTGTAAACCTATGAGGCAGTGTCCGTCTGCGATTCTCTTCTCATGCCATATCGCCCAGAGAAAAGGATCGCAGCATGCTGCGTTTGGCAGTGAGTCTCGCATCCTACACACCCATACAAGTCTATGGGAGCGAGTGAAACATCACACTGCACTCAGATGTCATCCAACTGCAGTGCAATATTCCCAGAGACAGGCAGCGGAGGAGATGGAGAAATTACTCTCTCCCTCTTCTCCGCACCTGTGAGCCGATTGCAAGATCGGATTACAGTAAATGACACCTGGATCACCCTCACAGCAGAGCCTGAGTCGTGGGTTAGTGACTAGTGATGAGCGAGTATGCTTGTTACTACTCGGTACTCGCACGAGTATCACTGTACTCGGGCTACTCGGCGGGGACCGAGTAATCTCGTGATACTCGTGCTGTACTCGTGGTCTTCATGTTGGCGCTCTTTTTACAGCCATCCCTTATGCAGGGATTGGCTGGCAGACCACTGCAATGCCACAGCCCTGTTGTGGAATTGCAGTGATTGGCCAGCCCGCACAGCGTGACCGTGCCTTTAGCCCGACACTTCCCCGCTCGGCTACGGCCCCTCCCGCACTCCACTCCGCGTGTATATATATATATGCACGCTTACACACACACGCACTTTTTTTTTTTTAATTTACAGTTTTATGGTTTCTACATGCTGCCGGGGGTCATTTCAGAATAATACTCGGGTCTCCCATAGGATAACATTGGGCTCGGTGCTCGGGCCGAGTACACGAGTATTTTGAGATGCTCGGCCCGAGCCTCGAGCTCCCGAGCATTTTAGTACTCGCTCATCACTATTAGTGACATATCCGATTGGAAGCAATACGGAAGTGGAGCCAAAACCTTATACTCCCCTCTGGAGCCGTTCCTAATTGTGTCGCCATTTCTTCTCCTGGGAATCGTGATGTAATGCTGGTCTCGCTCATTAATGACATCTGGAGGAAATGAAAGCTGCGGCTTCGTTCTCACTTCTGGATGTCTGATTTGCAGCAGGGATCGCGTGACATATCATGCAATCCTCAGGAGAGCCAGTGCTGATACCGCTGCAAAGACGCTGGCACCAGAGCGGAGTATAGGTGTTAGCCAAGGTCCACACACTGCAGTTTATTTATTAACAATCCTGCACCTTTTGGCAGAAAAATGCACCTTGTGACAAAACGTAACAAAAAAACACGTGTTTTTGCCATTTTTTTTGCATGTTTTTTTCATTTATTTTTTTTGTGAAATCAATGGCTGGAAGGGCTAAAAAACGCACAAAGAATTGATATGCTGCAATTTTTTTGTCGGCCAAAGGCAAAAAGAAGAAAAAAAAGCAACATGCGCACAGTATTTTAGAATTCTCATACGGTTTGCCTGGGGGAAGGAAAGGCATGCAGTTTGTATGCAACAAACTGCACCAAAAAACGTAGCGTGCGCAACTGCGCATGGAGCCTTATTATTTTCCTGGAGAAATGGATTGAGAAGGGTCACTAATTGGACCAACCCCTTTAATACTCCTATGTTCGCAACTTCGCAAAAATGGAGGGATTATTATTTTGTTTACTGCTTGTTGCCTAGGTTACCGCTACTCCAATTTAGCAGCCCAGACGCTATGTAGTAGATCTTGTAAGCACTGTAGTGAAGCGGATGCGATCTGCATTCCTCCCATGCTGCTGACACAAAGCTGCCACTCTCGGAGGTGTTGCTAGGGGCTCAGCACAGGGGAGGTGAAACAGATCTGAGAGGGCCCCTAAACAGGTAACCGTGGTAACAACCATAGTGGTACACCCTAAACGTGGGGAATCTCTGCAAATTATCATGCTGCTACTGGAAAGAAATAACTGTCACCATACGATGGCCATATAGTGGTAGATACCAGTCCTGCAGAACATGTAAGAGATTACAGTACAGTTTTAGGCTATGTGCGGACGTTGTGTTTTTTCATGCGTTTATGCAGCCCTTTAAACTGCAGCGTAAACTCATGCATTCTGCGTCTCCAGCAAAGTGAGAATTAAGCAAATTCCATGGACACGTTGCATTTTAAAACGCAGCATTTTGGATACCAAATTTTTGACAATCGCTGCGTTCAAAAAAGTAACATGTCACTTCTTATGTGCATTTTGGAGGCTTTTCCCACTCTGTCTATGGCAGAGCAAGCATCCAGAATGCATGAATTCTGCATCCATTCTGCATTTACAATGCATCCAAAAAGCACATGCAGTGACAAAATGCTGCAGAATATTTGTCACAGCAGAATGCAACGTGCGCACATACCCTTAAGGCCGCTTTACACGCTGCGATATCGTGACCGATATCGCTAGCGTGGGTACCCGCCCACATCGGTTGTGCGACATGGGCAAATCGCTGCAGAATATTTGTTACAGCAGAACGTAACGTGCGCACATACCCTTAGGCCAGTTTCAGACGTCTGTGTTTAATCAGGTACAAGTCGCACGCATGGTTATGGTCACGCGTGTGTCATCCCTGTTTACTTACGTGTGACAGGTACCAGAGAAAACACGGGTCTGTGAAATAAAAAGATTTACCTGCTTTCTCCAGCTCTGCTGCCTCCCGCTCGTGACCGCCGCTCATTATATTCATCGCACTCAGGACCTGGAAGCTGGAGCAGCGCTGTGGACAGCATCATGGGGACAGGTGAGCATTCTGCAAGCACAGTGACATCCATAAGGTCATTGGAGTTTCCAATGAACTCTGATGACACCCGAGCTACAGCTTCACGGGCTCTTTGGGAACTGTGATGAGTCCCCGATGCTGTCACCGCAATGGCTTCCAGGTTCTACACACACACACACACACACACACACACACACACACACACACACACACACACACACACACACACACACACACACACACACACACACACACACACACACACACACACACACACACACACACTCACCCACCTGTATACTCACCCAGCGATGTGGTCCCCGGTACTGAAGTCCCCAGCGCTGCTCCTGGTTCCAGCTCCACAGGGCGCTGAATATTCAGTGAGTATAATGAGCGGGGATCAGGAGCCAAACACAGCATCGCTGGAGACAGGTAAATATAGAAAATATTTTTATTAAAAAGACACGTGTTTTCTCCAGTACGTGTCACACTGATGTCACACGGATCACATCAGTGTGCGATCCGTCTAACACCCGTGCAGCTGGAGAAAAAAACGGACGTGTGCGTGCAGGGTCATGAGAGGTCACACGGTCCATGTGAAAGCATGACCGTGTGAGTACAGCATAGAATAACATGGGTACGTGTGACTTACAGCTGATGTTTTTTCTGATGGAGTCGGTCACTTTTCCATCAGGCGCAGACCCCCATAATAACTTCTTCCAGCCACATCTTATCCACAGATATTACAGCAAAGACACATTTCCAGCACCGTCCCGATTTATTCCCAGCCTGCACAAACTCCTCATCCAGCTGATACCCAATGCTGATGGGTCCCTATTACTGCATCTGCTGTGTGGCACAAAAACAGGGCCCCTCTTACTGCTCCACATAATAATGCCCGCAATTGTGTCTTTCAAAGTAAAAGGCCTCCTTTGTGCCTTCTAGATGGTAAAATTGCCCCTAGATAATATTAGTTCTCCCTGGAAGTGCCTAAAACCAGTGCCTACATTTTGCCGTCTAGAAATTAGTAATACCCCCAGTTTGCCCATTTGATAGTCACAATATCTTGAGTGTCTCTACTACAATATACTTAAGTTTCCACTTACCATCTTATAATTTACCCTGAGACCCCCAACTTACAGTAATAATGTCCCCTGATTGCCCTATGTACAGTTTCCCTATACATAGTATTGTGGCCCTCACTGCTACCCTATACACAGTATTATCCCCCCACACACACTGTATGATGGCCTCCATCAGTAGTCATTACACAGTATAATGCCCCCTATGCATAGTCTAGTACCACCAAAGCCCACTTATTCACAATATAATACCCAAAAGCCCTTGTAAACAATGACTAATGCCCCCACAGTCCCCCTACAAGTATTATTACAATTATCAGCAAACATCAATCATGTCCTCACCTAACCCAAGATCATGGCGAGTCTCCAGACAGCTTCAAGGTGCGGATGAATCGATGTGGTGATGTGATTGTGCTGGGGGACGCTCAACACGTCATAGTATCTGCGCCATGTCATCTCCTCACTCGGCCTACTCCGACCTGCAGCCTACAGAATAGAGAGCGCTAATGCAGAGACACCATGTTTAACCGTACCTGTATGATGGATACTGTGGGTGGGCTGCTCCGAGTAATGAGCCAGGGGTGACCACCCTTCTCCCAGGTAGCCAGGCTACTGCTGCCTCTGCTTGCATGGTTTAGGCCAGCTTTTCTGGTATCGCCATAATTGAGCCGACCAGGAGAATCATTTTACCAGATAGTTTTTACTGCTCAATTAACACTGTGGAAACTAAACAAATAGTAATGGCAAAATTGTAATTTTTGACCTTTTCACATTACTTGGACTTGCACCTGATTTTCAGAATATCATATTGTATAAGTGGTATCTTTCAAAACTATAACTCACCCCACAAAAAAATAAGCTCTTATATGGCTTTATCACCAAATTGGCTGCATTCTTGGGGTACGTACCCACGATCAGTGATTGTTGAGTTTTTGACGTGGCTGAATTTCCCCATCAATCCCATAACTAAGTTCACTTGCGTTTTTGTATGTGTTTTTGATGCAATAAAGTTGGTTGAAACACAGGCAGCAGAGCAAATGGGAAGTTGCCCAAAGCAAAGATACAAGTTTATTATTGCAGACTATAGTGGTATAAAAAAATCCTGCATGAGTATAACCACCACCATATCATAAGAGACAGTATAATTGCCACGTCCCAATGCACACATACACAGCCGCACAAAAAACAAACCGATATAGCGAGATTGGGAAAACACACACACAAGCAGGTCCACAGTAGTCCAGAGAGTACGACGTAGCCCAGAAATAGAAACATGAAAGACAAAAAAACAAGAGACTGTCCCTCGTTCACCAATTTATTACAAAACAAAGTTTCCAAGTCTGACATAGTTCTGTGGTTCCAATGACTTTCCTCATCAAAGGCTATGGAGCCTCAGAATGAGGTTCCATAGACTGAGTAGCAGCCTCTCCCGACTCACGCTTCGCTCCGTTAGACCCAGCACACTGATGAGCGGTGACATCAGGCACATTAGTTGGCACGCTAATGTACAGTATATGGCAACAGTCCCAACAGTTTTGAAGATCTGCCATGTGTGAATCATGGGATCCAACATGCCCTATCCTACAGGTTTCCACTTTATTGAATACTAGCTGTAGTACCCGGGCGTTGCCCGGGATAGTAACTGTCTCTCTGTCTCTCTCCCAGTCTCTGTATGTGTGTCACTGTCTGTCTCTCTTTGTCTGTCTCTTTCCTTGTCTGTCTGTGTCTCTGTCTGTCTGTTTCTATCTCTCTGTCTGTATTTGTATCAGTCTGTCTCTATGTGTGTGGCTGTCTCTTTGCCCGAGCTGTCTCTTTGCCCGAGCGGTCTCTCTTTGCCCGAGCGCTGTCTCTTTGCCCGAGCGCTGTCTCTTTGCCCGAGCGCTGTCTCTTTGCCCGAGCGCTGTCTCTTTGCCCGAGCGCTGTCTCTTTGCCCGAGCGGTCTCTCTTTGCCCGGGCGGTCTCTCTCTTTGCCCGGGCGGTGTCTCTCTTTGCCCGGGCGGTGTCTCTCTTTGCCCGGGCGGTGTCTCTCTTTGCCCGGGCGGTGTCTCTCTTTGCCCGGGCGGTGTCTCTCTTTGCCCGGGCGGTGTCTCTCTTTGCCCGGGCGGTGTCTCTCTTTGCCCGGGCGGTGTCTCTCTTTGCCCGGGCGGTGTCTCTCTTTGCCCGGGCGGTGTCTCTCTCTGCCCGGGCGGTCTCGGGCTGTCGCTTTCTACGTCTGAGACAGACGTAGAAAGAGACAGCCCGAGACAGCCCGGGCAAAGAGACACAGGCAGACAGAGACAGACGTAGAAAGAGACAGACAGTCTCTGTCTGCCTGTCTCTCTTTGTCTCTCTATCCGTCTCTCCACCGACATCTTATTACCTCACACATAAGCTTCTTATACTAACAGTTTATAACTCCCACCTCCATTCAGTTTAATGTAGGCAGGATGTTTGGACAGTAAATGGAAAGCACGGGGTTACATGTTCCTACCCAAACATAGTCTATGACGTTCCCTGAGACACATGGAGTGTCTGTGCAAAATTTCGTGATTGTAAATGCGACGGTGCGGATTCCTTTAGCGGACATTCATACATACACACATACGCACAGCTTTATATATTAGATGGGTAGCCGTAGTTCTTGATCACAGTCATCAGGAAATGTAAGTGCTGGAACACTTGCATGTGTAAAAATGAATTTTGAGGTGCAAATTGTATACCAAACAATCTGCAATGTGCCAGAAGTATTAGTGTAAAATAAAAGGTGTGGGTCAAATGGGACAAATGTATTAAAGTCGTAATAGATCATTATTAATTTTTTATTTATCCCAATGAAATTACTGATTTACTTTTGTCAAGTGTAATTGGCTTGGCCCGATAATTCTCACTAAATACATTACTATTTATTACCCAGCCAATATATAATGATGCAGATAACGCCAATATACAGTCATATGAAATAGTTTGGGCACCCCTATTAATGTTAACCTTTTTTCTTTAACACTTTGGGTTTTTTCTACAGCTATTTCAGTTTCATATATCTAATAACTGATGGGCTGAGTAATATTTCTGGATTGAAATGAGGTTTATTGTACTAACAGAAAATGTGCAATCCGCATTTAAACAAAATTTGACAGGTGCAAAAGTATGGGCACCTCAACATAAAAGTGACACTAATATTTTGTAAATCCTCTTTTTGCAAAAATAACAGCCTCTAGTCGCTTCCTGTAGCTTTTAATGAGTTCCTGGATCCTGGATGAAGGTATAGGTGACCATTCCTGTTTACAAAACAATTCCAGTTCAGTTAAGTTTGATGGTCGCTGAGCATGGACAGCACGCTTCAAATCATCCCACAGATATTCAATGATATTCAGGTCTGGGGACTGGGATGGCCATTCCAGAACATTGTAATTGTTCCTCTGCATGAATGCCTGAGTAGATTTTGAGCGGTGTTTTGGATCATTGTCTTCCTGAAATATCCATCCCCTGCGTAACTTCAACTTCGTCACTGATTCTTGCACATTATTGTCAAGAATCTGCTGATACTGAGTTGAATCCATACGACCCTCAACTTTAACAAGATTCCTGGTGCCGGCATTGGCCACACAGCCACAAAGCATGATGGAACCTCCACCAAATTTTACTGTGGGTAGCAAGTGCTTTTCTTGGAATGCCTTGTATTTTTGTTTCCATGCATAACACCTTTATGTATGACCAAACAACTCAATCTTTGTTTCATCAGTCCACGGGACCTTCTTCCAAAGTGTAACTGGCTTGTCCAAATGTGCTTTTGCATACCTCAGGCGACTCTGTTTGGGGCGTGCTTGCAGAAATGGCTTCTTTTGTATCACTTTCCCATACAGCTTCTCCTTGTGCAAAGTGTGCTGTATTGTTGACCGATGCACATTGACACCATCTGCAGCAAGATGAAGCTGCAGGTCTTTGGAGGTGGTCTGTGGATTGTCCTTGACTGTTCTCACCATTCGTCTTCTCTGCCTTTCTGATATTTTTCTTGGCCTGCCACTTCTGGGCTTAACAAGAACTGTACCTGTGTTCTTCCATTTCCTTACTATGTTCCTCACAGTGGAAACTGACAGTTTAAATCTCTGAGACAAATTTTTGAATCCTTCCCCTGAACAACTATGTTGAATAATCTTTGTTTTCAGATCATTTGAGAGTTGTTTTGAGGAGCCCATGATGCCACTCTTCATAGGAGATTCAAATAGGAGAACAACTTGCAAGTGGCCACCTAAAATACCTTTTCTCATGATTGGATACACCAGCCTATGAAGTTCAAAGCTCAATGAGGTTACAAAACCAATTTAGTGCTTTAGTAAGTCAGTAAAAAGTAGTTAGGAGTGTTCAAATCAAGAAATTGATAAGGGTGCCCATACTTTTGCACTGGTTAAATTTTGTTTAAATGTGAATTGCACATTTCCTGTTAGTACAATAAACCTCATTTCATTCCAGAAATATTACTCAGTCCATCAGTTATTAGATATATGAAACTGAAATAGCTGTTGCAAAAACCAAAAATTGTTATAAAGAAAAAGGTTAACAATAATAGGGGTGCCCAAACTTTTTCATATGACTGTATATCCACAAAGGCCCATGGATATGGGATATAGAAAACCCTGTTTCATAGACAGAAATGGGTGCACATTTTTTTATTTCCATTTGTTATGGATTTTGCTTAGGACTCATTCAGATATCACTTTTATTTTTTGCACATTTCAGTTAGGCCCTTCACATTGCGTTTTGACTTATGGTCAGTGGTCCCGTCGGCACATCCGTCCGAACCACCCCTCCCCCATCCCGCAAAACGTGTTTCGGATGCATGCGCCGACAGGGCCATTGACTATAATGGAGCAGGATCTTTTAGCGTGTGCTGTGTCTTGCACCATTTTTGCACAAATACATTTTCTGCAGACGAACACAGAGCACATGCTATCGGAGCCTGCTCCATTATAGTCAGTGGCCCTGTCGGCGCATGTGTCCGAAACACGTTTTGTGGGGAATGGGCGGTTCGGACGGATGCCCCAACGGGACCACTGAACGTAAGTCAAAACGCAATGTGAAAGTAGCCTTATTTTTTGTATGTAAAAGGAATAAAAATTTGATAGAGGTTTTCCAATAGTCTCCTGAAAAATAAACAGCACTAGGATGGCATCCATCTGCTGTCTGTGTCTTTCATGGACAAACATGATTTGAGTTTGATCTGTGACAGATCAAAAACAGTTGGCCGAAAAAACACAAACATATGAACAGCCTATATCTAATGGGTGTGTTCTCTATCCATGAATAACATGTATAGAACACACATGTTAAAAACGGATGTCTGAATGAGGTCTTAACGGCATCTATCATTAGGATCAACCCTCCTAAGCCACCTATATGCGCATGTAGGTCATATGAAGCTGAATAAAACGATACCTTGATATCTGCGATCTGCCATCTTATTCCAGAGAAATCCTTACTATTACAGTATATGTAAAAGAGCTGTTAAGATCTATGGGCCAGGCACGAATCTCCCTGAGAGTCTGCCTCCAGAACTTATTTTAAGTGAAAGGAGACATTGAGTGTGAGACATGTAATGACTGACACTTTTTCTCTGATAATCACACACAGCTGTAATATCAGAGCTCGCACAGGGCTGCTGAAGTGAGCTTAGGCTAAGTTCACACTTTCGTTATTTTGCATCAGTCACAATCAGTTGTGTGACTGATGCAGCGGATGCGTTGCAGATAGTGGCACAACTCATGTGACTGATGCTGCAAAACAATTTACTGTTTTTTACTGATCGCCCGGCGGGCGCCTTTTGTGAACGATAAGCTGATTGCCTTTAGGCCGCCTTTTCTGAACAATCAGCTAATCGTTCACAGCCGGGCAGACAACTGATTGCTCACAAAAGCCAGCCACCGGGCGATCAGCTGATTGTTCAGAAAAGGCGGCCGCCAGGCAATCAGCTGATCGTTCACAGTCGGCCGCCGGGCAGACAGCTGATTGCTTACAAAAGCAGGCCACTGGGCGATCAGCTGATTGTTCAGAAAAGGCGGCCGCCGGGCAGACAACTGGTTGCTTACAAAAGCTGGCCACTGAGCGATCAGCTGATTGCCCGTTGGCCGCCTTTTCTGAACAATCAGCTGATCGCTCAGTGGCCAGCTTTTGTAAGCAACCAGTTGTCTGCCCGGCGGCTGCCTTTTCTGAACAATCATCTGATCGCCCAGTGGCCGGCTTTTGAGCGCAATTAGCTGTCTGCCCGGCGGCCAGCTGTGAACGATCAGCTGATTGCCCGTTGGCCGCCTTTTCTGAACAATCAGCTGATCGTTCACAGCTGGCGGCCGGGCAGACAGCTAATTGCGCTCAAAAGCCGGCCACTGGGCGATCAGCTGATTGTTCAGAAAAGGCGGCCGCCGGGCAGACAACTGGTTGCTTACAAAAGCTGGCCACTGAGCGATCAGCTGATTGCCCGTTGGCCGCCTTTTCTGAACAATCAGCTCACAGCTGGCCACCGGGCAGACAGCTAATTGCACTCAAAAGCCGGCCGCCGGGTGATCAGCTGATCATTGTTCCGGCTGCTGGAACTGAATTTACAGTAGATCATGGTTTTTTACTGTGCACAATTTCACAGTAAAAAAAATGATCCGCCGCACACAAAAAACGTTACATTCAACGTTGCTCCCACCTGACGGTCAGTCAGTAAACGACTGATCCGTCATGCGGCGGATGCAACGAAAGACCATCAGTCACAATCCGTCGCTAATAGAAGTCTATGGGGAAAAAATGGATTCCTGCAAAATATTTTGCAGGATACCGTAATTCCTCAAGGCGACGGATTGTGACTGATGCAAAACAATGGACGTCTGAACTTAGCCTAACTCTCATTACATTGCAGTAGTTGTCATCTCATTCTGCTGCAGAACTGTACCTGATTATAACTAGTCCCTTTCATGAAAATGGAGGCAGATTCTCAGGGAGATCTATCTCTGGCCCGTAGATCATAACTACTCATTTACATATTAGGAAAAACACCGCCTCAAAGATATCAAGGTTTGGTATTGTTCAGCTTGCTATGACCTGCATGCCCATATAGACAGCTTAGGAGGGTTGCTCCCACTGACAAATTCCATTTATTGCTCAATAAACAATGAAACCTCTTGTAACAGATTTCAGCCCACCTATGTGGTAAACTTATAGGAATATGTCCTTAGGCCCTGTGCGCACTAGAAAATGGACTTTTGTTAAGAAAATTCCGCACCCTCTGGCAGAATACCGCACCCGCAGCAATAACCACAGTAAAACCACACCCAGGGTTGGTCCCTGCGTTTTTTTTTTACCATTATCTAGGGCAAAAACCGCAGGTACCTGCAGAAAAGAAGTGACATGCTCATGCTTTTTCTCAAGAAATTCTGCAGCAAAACCTGTAAGGGAAAAAACCGCAGCGTGCACACAGCATTTTTTTTAGCATAGGTTTTGCTGGGGAAGGACTGCAGCGAGGTTATAAACATTTTCTGCAGGAATTCATGCAGCAAAACCGCAGCAAATCCGTGGCAAAAACCGCAGCGTGCGCACAGGGCCTTAGTGTTTCTAGCAATCTAGTATTACGGTAAATATGGTCATGAATAATACATAGCCTAAAATGTACACAAATCTCTAACTCTCTCTGTTGTTTTTCAGCTATCCATGGCTGTCATAGGCATGTGCTCCAGCACGCGAGATTTATTTGTCCTTCTTCCACCATGGCAAACAGAAGCTGGGTTGCCGTAAGGTTCTACGCCGCTGAATCCGCTGTGGTTAAAAAAAAGTATGTTTCTGTGAATGATTCTTATAGTGCATGCTCACTTGATTTATGGATTGTGGCGTACATAAACTTGTAATGAAATACAAGGATGAAATAGAGTGGATAAAGAAGAAAGTCACGTAAAACAACTGTTATCTGTTGTAGATTACTTAACCCCTTCACGATCGGCTGATTTTTCATTGTTTTTTTTTGCCATTCTTCTTCCAAGAGATGTAACTTTTTTTTATTTTTCAGTCAATCTGGTCATATGAGGGCTTTTTTTTTGCGGAACGAGCTGTACTTTTAAATGAAACCACCATAAGTTTTACCATATAGTGTACTGGAAAATGGCAAAAAAAATTCCAAATGTGGAAAAATTGCAAAAAAAGTGCGATAGCACTATTGTTTTTGAGATATGTTATTCACTGTGTTCACTATATGGTAAAACTGATGCGTTGGTGTGATGCGTCAGGTCAGTGCGAGTTCGTAGACCCCAAACATGTATAGGTTTACTTTTATCTAAGGGGTTAAAAATCAGACGCTTGTCCGAAAAAAGTGGCGTATATTTTATGCCATATTTTGTGACCCATGGCGTTCTCATTTTTCAGGATCTATGGCTCAGTGACGGCTTTTTGTTTGTGTCTTAGGCTGACGTCTTTAACTGTACTATTTTTGCGCAGATGCTACGTTTAGATCGCCCATTATAGCATTTAGCGCAAAATTTGTGGTGACTAAAAAACGTATTTTTTTTTGCCACTACGCCGTTTACCAATCAGTGTAATTGATTTTATATTTTGATAGATCGGGCATTTCTGTACACAGCGATACCAAATGTGTGTGGTTTTTTTTAACCCTTTAATTTTCATAGGGGCGAAAGGGGGGTGATTTGAACTTTTAGGTTTTTTATTTTTTTTTTTTAACTGTTTAAAACTTTTTTTTATAATTTTACTAGGTTCCCTAGGGGGCTATATGGATCAGCTGTCTGATCGCTCTGCCGTATCTGCTGATCACAGCTACACAGCTGTGAACAGCAGATATTATGCTAAGCTGTCTCACCCAGCTCTCGGCTGTGTGAGGCAGGAAGTGAGTCATGTGAGCTACAGGAGTCATCACATGACTCTGTGCTACCATGACAACAACCGGAAGACACGTGATAACGTCACGTGACTTCCAGTATCGGTCGGTGAGTAAATATTTACCGCAAGTGCCAATATAATGGCGCTGTCACATATTGACAGCGCCATTTAAGGGCTTAAACGGCACGGGCGGATAACGATTCTGCTCGTGTCTGGCAGGCACACATGTCAGCTGTATAAATCAGCTGAGATGGCTGCAAGCTACTTGCAGCAGATCGCGGGCAGTAACACTATGACCGCTAGGACGTAAGATTACTGCCCGTGGTCGTGGTACCACTTCAGCAGTTTTGTTTTTTTTTTTTTTCTTTCAGTGCTGGAGTGGTGCTTTTAACCGAACGTTCCTGGCACTAATCTTATACTTACCCTCCAGCATCTTCACCTTTTTTCAGTATCGCTCCGGTCCCGCAGCGCCATTTTCCGGCTGGCCGGAAGTCAAGCTATGTCACAAGCTCTCAGTGCAAACCTGAAATCCAGAACAAGGCTCTCATAGACTTGTATTGAGTTGTGATCTAAGGTATGCAGGTCACAAACTGCAGAAGACTGACAGGAGTGCTGCTGAAAACAGATGATGACCCCGGAGGGTGATTATAAGACAAGGAGCAGGGGACTTAGATTAGAAGCAACACTCCAGCGGTAAAATAAAAAATATGTTGGAGTGGTATTTTAAGTCCCCCATACACATTAACTAATGTCGACTAAACTCATGTATATCAATGGGTCCGGCCAACAGTGTAATGTGTATGGGGACCCCGGGCAGATTATTTCAAGGGAGTTAAGAATCCGGCATGTCTGATTTCAGACTTCCACTAATTTGGTTCTCCCTGGGCTCAGCCTCCGTCAGAGGTGTCTGGCAGTGACTCTCCTTGAGAACACTGAAGTGCTCGACTGAGCAAGCACTCCTGTGAGTATGGAGACTGGTCGATTGCTGCTGGCTGAATGATCGGCTGAACCATCGGAGGTGTATATGTGGGGGCTTCACTAGAGGACTGCTTTGTGTCGTTTCAGTTATATTGCACTTATCAGTTGTAAGTAGGGGCTTTTGGTCTTCACAGTTATAATGTGACGCCATCTCTAAACAGTATAGGTTCCCTGCAGAATGTTTGAGTGTGTAGGTCTATTATAAAGTCTCTTCCAGGATTTTCAAGAACACAGCCTTCTTGGCTTCTCAGTTGCTGGAGGCTGTGTACTCCTGTGGATTGACAGCTCAGTCTAGCTCCATGGCTGAGCCGAAGGCCCGAACTATGTATTCTCCAATCCTGGAAGCAGAGGCAGCTTTTCCCCTGCAGCATGGCAGGCGTACAGGGGTGACTGAGCTGGAACTGGCCAAATCTAGCCACTTTCAGAGCAGCGTTTTCAAGCTCTATAACAAAGAACTTGCAGTGCTGCACTTCTTGCCTGAAATTCCGGCCAGCACTGCTAGACTAAAGAGTGGTAACCTATGCATTGAGAAGTACACGATAGAATTAAAAATCATACAGTTTTTTGCGTTTTTATAGCTGGTAAATTATAAAATTGCTTATTTTTTTTTTTACAAAACACTTTGCAATTTTAACCATGTATGATCATGAAAAAAACCTCTCTATTCATTGACTATTGAGCAGATATGTCATTTAAAGTGACATTACCACTAATGTCACTTGAGTGATGACAAAATACAGTAGGGGATCTCCTTGCTGCTATCACGCCAAAGTCCGCTTTAATTTATGTCTACCCAACAAAGCTTCATACGCCAGCAGTAGATCCAACCCATACTGTTTTAGGTACCTAAAAGGTGCTGACCAGTTCCCTTGAGCATATTGTCCTAAAATTAAATTTGAGGCACTGCGCTTTTTAAATATCTTCTGTCTTTATTTGTTTCCGGGTTTTCTCTGTATACTGAACCAAGCTATGTTTGGTAGGAATCTCTGAGTTTGGATACACCCATTTGTCAGTCTGGTTGGATAAGACGCATCATCTCTGTTTTCAGATTCATCATACAAAAGAAAGCCAGTAAAGAGCCAGTTTCTAAAAGACTAACTAAGGAGGATCTGCTGGAGAAGAGAAAGGACACAGAACGTCCTAAACCCTATGGCCTAACAGCATGGAAGCCTAGTGATGATGTGTACGTGGCCCGCTACTACCGCAAACCTACCATCCAACCAGAAACTGCTATACAGATGCTTAAAACGTTCCAGACGCTGGACTTTACCAGCCCAAATCAGTCTGTGTTTGTGCAGCTCACACTGGATATGAAGCTGGAGAAAAAGGTTAGTTTGTGTTTACTGTGAGATTTCAAAGCATTCCTACCCTTAGAACTGACAGAAAATGTATTTATCTATCTATCTATCCATCTATCCCTCTATCTCTCTATCCCTCTATCTATCTATCTATCTATCCCTCTATCTATCCCTCTATCTATCTATCTATCCCTCTATCTATCTCTCTATCTATCCCTCTATTTATACCTCTATCTATTTATCCCTCTATCTATTTATCCCCCTATTTATCCCTCTATTTATCCCTCTATTTATCCCTCTATCTATCCCTCTATTTATCCCTCTATTTATCCCTCTATTTATCCCTCTATTTATCCCTCTATTTATCCCTCTATTTATCCCTCTATTTATCCCCCTCTCTATCCCCCTCTCTATCCCCCTCTCTATCCCCCTCTCTATCCCCCTCTCTATCCCCCTCTCTATCCCCCTCTCTATCCCCCTCTCTATCCCCCTCTCTATCCCCCTCTCTATCCCCCTCTCTATCCCCCTCTCTATCCCCCTCTCTATCCCCCTCTCTATCCCCCTCTCTATCCCCCTCTCTATCCCCCTCTCTATCCCCCTCTCTATCCCCCTCTCTATCCCCCTCTCTATCCCCCTCTCTATCCCCCTCTCTATCCCCCTCTCTATCCCCCTCTCTATCCCCCTCTCTATCCCCCTCTCTATCCCCCTCTCTATCCCCCTCTCTATCCCCCTCTCTATCCCCCTCTCTATCCCCCTCTCTATCCCCCTCTCTATCCCCCTCTCTATCCCCCTCTCTATCCCCCTCTCTATCCCCCTCTCTATCCCCCTCTCTATCCCCCTCTCTATCCCCCTCTCTATCCCCCTCTCTATCCCCCTCTCTATCCCCCTCTCTATCCCCCTCTCTATCCCCCTCTCTATCCCCCTCTCTATCCCCCTCTCTATCCCCCTCTCTATCCCCCTCTCTATCCCCCTCTCTATCCCCCTCTCTATCCCCCTCTCTATCCCCCTCTCTATCCCCCTCTCTATCCCCCTCTCTATCCCCCTCTCTATCCCCCTCTCTATCCCCCTCTCTATCCCCCTCTCTATCCCCCTCTCTATCCCCCTCTCTATCCCCCTCTCTATCCCCCTCTCTATCCCCCTCTCTATCCCCCTCTCTATCCCCCTCTCTATCCCCCTCTCTATCCCCCTCTCTATCCCCCTCTCTATCCCCCTCTCTATCCCCCTCTCTATCCCCCTCTCTATCCCCCTCTCTATCCCCCTCTCTATCCCCCTCTCTATCCCCCTCTCTATCCCCCTCTCTATCCCCCTCTCTATCCCCCTCTCTATCCCCCTCTCTATCCCCCTCTCTATCCCCCTCTCTATCCCCCTCTCTATCCCCCTCTCTATCCCCCTCTCTATCCCCCTCTCTATCCCCCTCTCTATCCCCCTCTCTATCCCCCTCTCTATCCCCCTCTCTATCCCCCTCTCTATCCCCCTCTCTATCCCCCTCTCTATCCCCCTCTCTATCCCCCTCTCTATCCCCCTCTCTATCCCCCTCTCTATCCCCCTCTCTATCCCCCTCTCTATCCCCCTCTCTATCCCCCTCTCTATCCCCCTCTCTATCCCCCTCTCTATCCCCCTCTCTATCCCCCTCTCTATCCCCCTCTCTATCCCCCTCTCTATCCCCCTCTCTATCCCCCTCTCTATCCCCCTCTCTATCCCCCTCTCTATCCCCCTCTCTATCCCCCTCTCCATCCCCCTCTCCATCCCCCTCTCCATCCCCCTCTCCATCCCCCTCTCCATCCCCCTCTCCATCCCCCTCTCCATCCCCCTCTCCATCCCCCTCTCCATCCCCCTCTCTATCCCTCTCTCCATCCCTCTCTCTATATTATCTATCTATCATCTATATCTATCGTGAGTACACCCATCACATGTTTGTAAATATTTTATTATACCTTTTCATGGGACAACACTGAAGATGTGACACTTTGAGATCATGTAAAGTAGTCAGTGTACAGCTGACATGTTGAGTTCACATGTAATCATCCATGAGAAGAGATCCGTTGGGAAAAAAAATTGTCCAAACACAACTTTTTTGTCTCTTGGTAAATAACTGTCTGCTGGATCTGTTTGTTTTTTTTTAACATGGGAGTCTAAGGAGAATGGATCCTTTAAGGGACATTGTAATGGATCATTTTTTATTTTTTTTTTTACACGATCCATTTTAAATGGAAGATAAATAGCAGTCAGGTAACAGAACCGTCGTCCATAGACTCCCATGTTAAAAAAAAAACAAAAAAAAAAAACAGATCCTGCAGAAATCATTTTCCCAACGGATCTCTGCAGTATTCGTTCTAACGGATGTTTACAGGACATGTGAACTCAGCTTAAGGCTGGACTCACAGGAGTGTATGGCATCCGATGCGAGATCATCCGTTGCGATATGCTAATGACCCACGGATGAGGCTCTGCTGCGAGCGTGAGCTGAGTGTCATGTGACTGTGACCCGATCCTGCAATCAGGTCACAGCTGTGAAGCTGAGGACGGGCGCTGCGGAGGAGAGGGAGGGGTTAATCCCCCCCATCTCCTCCATTGTCAGCCTGTGCGTATATCGCACTGCATTTGGATAACATCCGAGTGCAGTCCGATGTATCTCTTGCACCCATTCACTTGAATGGGTGCGAGAGATACGGCTCTAGCAGAAAATCGCAGCATGCAATTTTCTCGCATTCAGAATCTGGATGCGAGAAAAGCTGACCAACTGCTCTCCCTCATTGACTAGCATTGGTCAGAGTACAATGCGAGATTTTCTCGCATTGCACTCATCCGATTTCAACGCTCGTGTGAGCTCACCCTTAGACTATGTGTCCACGGGACTCTGTACCCGCGGATATATCCGCAGGTAGGACTGCAGGTTTCCCGCAGCTGCTCCCCAGAATCCGCAGCTATCCATAGCTGCGGGATTCCAGCGAAATAGCTGTCGTAAACCTGCGGACATTCGTGGACACACACTCCTCATGTCCCATAGGATAACATGGGGAGTGTCTGTACTTGCTAAAACTTACGGATTTATCTAGAAAATCCAGATAAATCCGCAGGTTTTCCGCGGCAAAATCCGCGGGTACAGAGTCCCATGGGCACATAGCCTAACAGTGTAAATGTGGTGCGACCTCTAAATAAGTCAACACAAAGCCACTAATGTTGAAACCGATGGCAACAAAAGTGAGTACACCCCTTAGTGAAAATGGCCAAATTATCAATTTTCCATCCCGGTGTCTTGTGACTCATTAGTGTTACAACGTCTCAAGTGTAAATAAAGAGCAGATGTGGTATATTTGGTGTTATCGCTCACACATTTTCATATTGGTCACTGGAAGTTCAACAGGGCACCTCATAGCAAAGAGTTCTCTGAGGATCTGAAAAAAAGAATTGCTACTTTACATAGAGATGGCCTAGACTATAGGAATATTGCCAACACTCAAACTGAGCTGCAGCACGGTGACCAAGACCATACAGCAGTCTAACAAGTCAGGTTCCACTAAGAACTGGCCTCTCCATGGTTGACCAAAGAAGTTGATTGTATGTGCTCAGCGTCATATCCAGAGGTTGTATTTTCAAGATAGATGTAGGAGTGCTGCCAGCATTGTTGTAAAAGTTACAGGGTGTGGGTGAATCTGTCAGTGTTCAGCCCATATGCTGCACACCGCATCAAATTAAACAGCATGGCTGTCGTCCCAGAAGGAAGCCTTTTGTAAAGATGATGCACTAGAAGCCAGCCAACAGTTTGCTGAAGACAAGCAGAGTAAGGACATGGATTACTGGAACTATGCCCTGTGGTTAGATTAGACCAAGATAAACCTATTTAGTTCAGATGGTGTCAACCAGGTGAGGAGTACAAAGACAAGTGTGTCTTGCCTACTATAGTCAAGCATGGTGGTGGGAGTGTCCATGGCTTGAGCTGCATGAGTCCTGCCATCTGTGAGGAGCTAAAATTCATTGAGCAGAGCATGATCTCCTCCCTAAGGAAACTGGGCTGCAGGGCAGTATTTCAACATGATGGTAACCCCAAACACACCTCCAAGATGATCGCTGCCTTGCTAAGGAAACTGAGGGTAAAGGTGTTGGACTGGTCAAGCATGTCTCCATTGAGCATCTGTGGGGCATCCTCAAATTTAAGGGGGAGAAGTGCAAGATCTCTAATGTCCTCCAGCTCCGTGATGTCGTCATGAAGGAGTGGAAGACAATTTCAGTTCTCCTGTGAAGCTCTAGTGAACTCCATGCTCAGTGCTTGAATTAATAGTAGCCATGTAAAATACTGATACTTTGGGCACAATTTGACTATTTTCACACGTGTAGCATTCGAATAATGCTTACTCTGAGAAGCGAGCACTGTCAATCAAAAGTGCAGGAAGGCCCTCAATTTTCAAATAAGGTGTATTAGTGCACCAATCCCTTGGCCACACCAACTGTGCACTGAAGCCTCCTCATTTTTACCTGTATAAGTATGGTACAAGTATGGTTGTTATAGGGGCTAGGTCCCCTACAACACTGCTGCCCATTTAAGTTGCATTTTGAAGGTGACAGACTCCTTTTAATTGAAAGGTTAGCTAGAATATTAATTTTATTGCTTTTTGTCCAATATATTTCAGAGAAAAGTGGATCCGTTTGTTGGCTATCTTCATTTGCCATTCCCTTTTGTTGCGGAGCCTAATAAGGTCTTAGTATTTACAGAGGTAAGACCAAAAACCTGTATGGTATGTTTAATGGAATTTACAACCAACATGAGACCTGGTGGTATAAAGACTGCGATGGTTTAGGATCAGTGACCAGCATCCGGCACTAATCTCTCCTTGTCAGCTTAGTTATACAGCCCCGAGAATACCATTACAGCTTTCTATTAAAAGAACAATTTTTCTTTGTGCTTTCATTTTTTCTTAGCCTTTTTCCTACAGCCATAATTTTTTTTTTTTTTTCATCGACATGGACGTATGATGGCTTGTTTGTTGCAGGATAAGTTGTGGTTTTGAACACCTTTCCATATAATGTACTAAAAAATTGGAGAAAAATAATTCCTTTCAGGTAAAATGGTGGGGAAAAAATGCATTTCCGCCATTGTTTTTATAATCTATTTTTTTTTTTTTTAATGGCGTTCAGTGTGTGATAAAAATGACCTGTCAACATAAGTTTTTAGGTTGGTACAATTTTGACGTTCCCAAATGTGTGTGTGTGTGTGTGTGTGTGTGTGTGTGTGTATATATAATATATAAAAATAGCTTTGTGTTACCATTTCCTGAGACCAGAAATATTTTTTAATTTTTAACGTCATGGACCTGTATGGGAGGTTGGCTTTTGCATGGCAAGCTGAAGTTTTAATTGATACTAATTGTAGTACAAACACTGTTTTGAACGCTTTTAATTACAGTTTTTGGGGGAGGTGTGGCGACGCCTTCC